>NC_041010.1:25569798-25841520 GCF_004193775.1 Glycine soja | reverse complement strand
AGTTGAATACCTTTGTTTGGTTCTCTATTTGGGTCTTAACCCTCTCATGCAACTTCTTTACAAACTCTGACCTAGATTCCCCTTCTTTATGTATAAAAGAAGTGTCAAGTGGAGGGAATGAGGTCTAAGGGTGTTAAGGGATTGAACCCATAGACAACCTCAAAAGGGGATTGCTTGGTGGTTCTATGAACCCCCTATTGTAGGCAAATTCTACAAGAGGAAGATACTCATCCAAGACTTATGGTTGCCTTTTAGAAGAGCCCTTAAAAGAGTGGATAAAGACCTATTCACTACCTCTGTTTGCCCATCAGTTTGTGGATGACAAGTGGTAGAGAAAAGAAGCTTAGTTCCTAGCTTAGCCCATAATGTTTTCCAGAAGTGGCTAAGGACTTAGTATCTCTATCTGACACAATGGTCCTAGGCAAACCATGGAGTCTCACAACTTCCCTAAAAAAGAGTTTTGAGATATGGGAAGCATCATCCACCTTGTGGCATGGTATAAGGTGTGCCATCTTGCTAAACCTATCCACCACTACAAAGATAGAGTCTACACCTCTTTGGGTTCTAGGGAGCCCAAGGACAAAGTCCATACTAATGTCTACCCAAGGTGCAGATGGAATGGGTAAGGGTGTGTATAGCCCATGAGGCATCACCCTAGACTTGGCTTGTAAACAAGCCACACACCTAGTGCAATGCTTATGGACATCTTTCTTCATATGGGGCCTATAGAACTTTTCTTTGAGTAAGACAAGGGTCTTGTCTATCCCAAAGTGGCCCATGAGCCCACCCTCATGGCTCTCCTTCACAAGTAATTTCCTGATGGTTCCTTGGGGTATGCAAAGCTTTCCCTCTTTGAACAAATACCCCTCAGCCAAATAGTATCCATCTTGGGCCTTTTTCCCACAACTCTTGTAAATGGGAGAGAAATGTTCATCTAAAGCATACAAATCCCTAATGTTATCAAATCCTAAAATTTGAGCTCCTAGTGAGCAAAGCAATGTGTGTCTCCTAGAGAGGGCATCAGTTACCACATTTGTTTTTCCCTTTTTGTATTTGATAACATATGGAAATTGCTCTAGGTACTCTACCCATTTTGCATGCCTTTTGTTTAACTTTCTTTGCCCTCTAATGAAATTAAGTGATTGATGATCACTATGAATGACAAATTCCTTGGAAACAAGGTAATGTTCCCAAGTTCGGAGTGCTCTTATTAAGGCATAAAGCTCTTTATCATAGTTGGGGTAGTTAAGGGTTGCACCATGAAGTTTTTCACTAAAATAAGCAATAGGGTGCCCACCTTGCAACAAAACAGCTCCAACTCCCACTCCAGAGGCATCACATTCTAGCTCAAAAGTTTTAGAAAAGTCAGGAAGAGCTAGAACAGGTGCCTTAGTAAGCTTTTCTTTGAGCAAAGCAAAGGCTTGCTCTTGTTTTTCACCCCAGGTAAATGCCACATTCTTCTTCACTAGCTCATTGAGAGGTGATGCAATTGTAGAGAAATTAGGAACGAACCTTCTATAGAAGCTTGCCAACCCATGGAAGCTCCTAATATCTCCCACACTTTTTGGGGTGGGCCATTCTTGGATGGCCTTGATTTTCTCAGGGTCCACTTGGACCCCATTTCTACCAACTACAAACCCTAAGAAAACTATATTATCTACACAAAAAGTACACTTCTCTATATTTTCATAGAGGGTGTTTTTCCTAAGGACTGAAAGAACTTGCCTGAGATGTCCTAAGTGATCATCTAGGCTCCTACTGTACACTAAAATATCATCAAATAAACAACTACAAATCTACCTATGAAATCCCTTAAGACATGATGCATAAGCCTCATAAAGGTGCTTGGTGCATTAGTGAGCCCAAAAGGCATCACTAGCCATTCATACAAACCAAACTTGGTCTTGAAAGCGGTTTTCCACTCATCACCCTTTTTCATCCTAATTTGGTGATACCCACTTTTAAGATCAATTTTTGAAAAGATATTGGCACCATGCAACTCATCAAGCAACTCATCAAGTCTAGGAATGGGGTGCCTATACTTTACAGTGATGTTGTTGATGGCCCTGCAATCTGTACACATTCTCCACGTACCATCCTTTTTGGGCACCAACAACACTGGCACAACACATGGGCTTAGGCTCTCTTGGACCCAGCCCTTCTTCAACAATTCTTTTACCTGAGACTCTATCTCCTTAGTCTCCTGAGGATTAGTCCTATAGGCTGGCCTATTAGGAAGGCTTGCTCCTGGGACTAAATCTATTTGGTGTTCTATTCCTCTTAAAGGGGGTAGCCCAGGGGGTATCTCTTTGGGAAATATATCACCAAATTCATGTAAGAGTTCTTGGACCTTTGGGGTTAAGGTCTCAAATGTAGGAATTGTGGCAGTGCTAAGGGATGTTTCCCTTGATAGGAGAAGGTAGAAAGATTGTTTAAGAAGGAGTGCTCTTTTAATATCACCTTTTGTTGCAAAATGATTTTCCTTCTTAACAATCTTCTTGGAGGAATCCTTTTCCTCTTTTTCCTTCCCCTTGGCCTTTGAAGACAAGGCCTTACTATCCTTCTTTTCTTTTGTTTTTCTAGTTTTTCTTCCTCATCCCTCTTATCTTTCATAGTTAGTTGATCTCTGGCCACCTGTGAAGGTGTTTGAGGATGCAACACAAATTTAGTGCCAAGATGGGTGAGGGTAATCTCATTAGTTAGGCCATTGTAAATGATCTTCCTATCAAATTGCCACGGCCTTCCTAATAGAATATGTCCTGCCTCCATGGGAACTATATCACAATTAACTTCATCCTTATATGTCCCAATGGAGAAAGGTACCTTCACTTGTTGGTTAACTATCATTTCCCCTTGCTCATTGAGCCATTGAAGTTTATAAGGTTTTGGGTGGGGAATGATAGTGAGGTTCAACTTGGAAACTAATCTTGTGCTACAACAATTGCAACAAAATCCACTATCCACGATGAGAGAACAATTTTTATCTAAAATTTTGCATCTTGTATGAAATATGTTCTCTCTTTGGGATTGAGATAGATCACAAGATTGACCTCCAAGGAGCCTTCTAACCATTAAGAGGTCACCTTCTTCATGGGGGTAGACTTCCTCACTAGACTCTTCACCCCTTACTTCATCTTCACTTCCACTAGAGGAAGGGCAAGAAGTAGTTTCCTCTTGACTACTATAAATGTCTTGACCCCTCATAATCATGGTTTTCTTTGTGGGGCATTGAGAGGCAATGTGACCTCTCCCAAGACATTTGAAGCATTTAATGTTGCTAGTCCTTTCTTGGGAACTAGTCTTAGGGGTGTATTTCTCTATGGTCTTACCCTTTTCTTCCTTGGGTTTTGAAGGTGTAGCCCCCAAAACTCCTTGGGCTTGGTCCTTCCTTGGATAAGAGTGAAAGCCATAAGATTTTGAAGAAGGCTTTCTTTTTAGTTGTTGTTCCACTCTTATACAAAGTTGGACTAGTTCATCTAGGTCCCTATATGGAAGGAGTTCAACCTTGTCCCTTACTTCCATATTAAGCCCACTAAGGAACCTCGCTATGCTTGTCCTTTCCTCCTCCCTAAGTCCAGCTCTTTAAAAGAGTAGTTCCATTTGTTGTCTGTATTCTTCAATACTCATACTCCCTTGTTTAAGCCTTTGGAGCTTGTCCATAAGCTCCCTTTCATAGTAGGGAGGAATGTGCCTCTTCCTAAGGGCACTCTTAAGATCATTCCAATACTCTACTGGAGGATTCCCATGAATCCTTCGTTCCCTAACAAGGGAAGTCCACCAATAGAGGGCATACCCTTGAAAGCTAAGGGAAGCCAATGGAACTTTTCTCTCTTCGCTAATATGATGGCAAGCAAATAGTTGTTCAACCTTCATTTCCCAATCTAAGTAGGCCTCAACATTATCTTTTCCATGGAAATATGGAAGACTAATGTTAACCTCTTGAGGCCTTCTATCCCTTTCCCTTCTTTGGGAGTGATGTTTAGTATGTGAACTATGGTGCCCTCTATAATAGTCGCTAAGTTCTTCACTTAAACTCTTGCAAGAGTCATGACTACTATAGGAGGCATGCTTTTCTCTTTTCATTTCTTTTATTATTTTTCTTCTTTCTTCCTCTCTTATTTTCTCTCTTTCATCTTGACTTATTTCTTCCACTCTTTTTTTCCTTTTTCTTTTCTCTCTTGTTTTTCTTTCCATAACTTGAGAGAACTCAACTCATCTAAGATTCTAGATAGAGGGTCCTTATGACTAGTACCCTCATCATTAACACTAGTTGAATGATGACTCATGTTGGTTTCTAAGTTGTGGTTCTTTCTTGTTGGAGGTTTGAAAACAAAAGGTAAAAGAAACTATGGTTGAAACTAGCCAAAATAAACACTAAAAGAGGTGTGAAAGATAAGGTAAAAAAACTAATTGGTAAAATGCAAGCTATCTAGGCGATTTGACAATGGAAGGTAAAAGAAATAAGCTATGAAAGTAAGCAAGAAATGTAAACTAGGTGAATCCTAAGAGTGTTTGGATGACCACATTCAAGGTTCCCAACAAAACACTCACTATCCTAAGCAAAAATTGCCTAAAATTATTACAGACAAATGGAAGTTTGGTAACCTATTGGAGTCTCCCAACACACTTCCAATGAAAGGCCTTTTTGTTACAAAAACTTGAAAGCAATGAAGGTAAGTAAATTGCAAATTACAAAATTACAAAGCGGTCCTCAATTTTGGTGGTTGTTCTCTCTTTGGTGATTCACTCAATTTGGAGTGTTTCTTAGTCCAATAACTCTTAAGGTGGTTGGCCCCTTGCTTCTGGACTCAAATTCTTCAAGGGATGGCACCAATCCTCCTTCCAATTCCCTATATGGCAACCCACAAACAAGGAAACAAAGAGACAAGCAATAACCAAAGACCAAAAAAAATGAAATGAAAGCTAAACCAATGGAGTTTTAACAAGACAATTTTTCAAGGATTATTCAACAATTAAAGCAATGAAAAGGACATAGAAGCAAGCTAGGACTCAAAGAGAAACTTAGAATGGCTCTAGAGTAGAGTAAAAAAACTGAAAAAAACAAGACTCAACAAAACTCTAGCTTTTGCACTTGTCTTCACACTAATTTTGAATTGAAATTTCCAATTATAGAATAAATTTTGAGCCAAAACAACAAGCACCCTTCCTTTTCACCTTTTTTTTCTGGATACTGATTTTCCTGCAAACTTGTGCGATTTTTCGTATTTTTTCCTTTTATCCAAATCACTTGTTTCTTTTTTTATAACTTTTTTCCAGATGTCTAGAAAATTCAGTAAAAATTTCAGCTCAAAATTCGAAGTAACCAATTCTCAGTAATTTTTACAAGTTTGTATGTCCAAGCTGCCATCACCAGCGATTTGTTTCTTTAAGCATGGTATATTGATTGCCTTGGGCTTACTTTCAACCTTCCTATGTATGTTGAACTCACTAGGATTGTTTACCACAGTTTTCAGAGTTCAATATTCACTTAGGATCAACATTTCAGCCAGCAATTCAATCACCAAAACTCAAATTCACAATAGACACAATCATAAAGAAACCTAAAAGTTCAAGAAAAGGTTCACAATCAAAGACTCTCTAAGAATTTTGCATGAACATGTTAAGGACTAATTAACATGAAAGATTTGACTCAAATCAAATAATAGGCTAAAATAATTTCATACACTCATGAAAAAATGAGTTAGACAAAGAAACAAGAAAATAAAATTCAGCACAACATAAGAAATCTTATGTGACAAGTTTCATGACTAGACATGACTTCTATGACAAAACTACAATAGGTGAACAAGTCACTCTAGATTTTTGAGGTTTTCTTCTACTTTAATATTTTTGTAAGAATTTTATGGTTTAGGTTTCAGCCACAAAAAATAACAAGACAAAACTCAAAGGAACCTAAACTCAACACAATTCATGGTTCAAGAACAAGAACAAGAAATTTGAACCATAGAAAATCAAATCTAGCTTCTATAGCAAGTTTAATCGATGGAAACTCTAAAGAATCATGATAAAAAAATTTATCACAAGACATGTGACGAGATACATGGAGAAACAACAATGGAAGAGAAGGTAAAGCAAAAAAATTAATGGAGGTTTAAGGAGCACCTACTTGAAGCTCTTGTGCTCTGATACCACTTGATGGAAGCTTGCTTGTGGAGTTTCTATGGAGGCTGGATCTTTGAGCTTCAATGAGGTCCTCTAATGGTGATTTTCCACCATGGAGATGCAGCGGAAGACAAAGGAGAAGAGGTAAGAGGTGGCGCCATCCATTAGGGAATAAGCCATGGAAGAAGGAGCTTCACCACCAAGATGAGCCTTGGATAAGAAGCTTGGAGAGGATGCTTCAATGGAGGAAAAGAAAGAGGGAGAGAAAGAGAGAGGGGGGAGCACGAAATTGAAGGAAGAAAAAGGGAGAGAAGTTGAACTTTGAGTTGTGTCTCACAAGACTCTCATTCATCAAAGTTACAACAAGTGTTACACATGCTTCTATTTATAGACTAGGTAGCTTCCTTGAGAAGCTTTCTTAAGAAAACTTCCTTGAGAAGCTTCTTTGAGAAAACTTCCTTGAGAAGCTAGAGTTTAGCTACACACACCCATCTAAAAACTAAGCTCACCTCCTTGAGAAGCTTCCTTGAGAAGCTAGAGCTTAGCTATACACACACATCTAAAAACTAAGCTCACCTCCTTGAGAAGCTTCCTTGAGAAGCTAGAGCTTAGCTACACAACCCTATAATAGCTAAGCTCACCCCCATGACAAAAAAAAACATGAAAATACAAAAAAAATCCTACTACAAAGACTACTCAAAATGCCCTGAAATACAAGGCTAAAACCCTATACTACTAGAATGGCCAAAATACAAGGCCCAAAAGAAGAAAACAACCTATTCTACTATTTACAAAGAAGAGTGGACCCAACCTTGGCCCATGGGCTCAAAAATCTACCCTAAGGTTCATGAGAACCCTAAGTCCTTCTTTATCAACTCTAGCCCAATCCTCTTGGAGCCTCTTGCTCATGGCTCTGGTAACTGGTCCTTTCCTAGGAAGGATTGCATCACCTTATATCCTTTATACCCTTTTTATATTTTTCTCTTTTTGTGGTCGACAAGGGTGTTTCCCTTTGCTCCTACGTATTCCTCAATTTGCGATGAGGAAATCAGACCTACGTAGTTCTTTCTTATCAAGTGATTCTTTTTTACTTAAGAGGTGATCATTTTAAGGTGTTGGACCTTAAAAATGATCCATTTTTACTTAGTGAGAAATTGAAATGACAAACTTTAAAAGCCTATTTTTGTGGACGAGCTTGACTAGGTGAGTTGATTTTAGCCTTAGTTTCACCTTAGTTATTAGTCAATTCAATTAAGAATGAGAAATCCCAAAGAGAAAACGTCCGATTGATTTTCCGCTTTATTTTACTAAAAGGTATGTTTTTGTTATTATATTATTATTTTTTTACCTCTTTTTGATTTCCAACGTGGTTACGGCACGACCGAACGGTCGGAATTTATTTTAACCGAAGTTAACGGATAATACAATTCAAACGTTCGGTGGAAATTTATTTTATTTTTAAGTTAAGCGAGAAATGACTTAAGTAAAATGGCTTAAGCACGTCAAGAGGGGGTATAAAAAGTAAACAAAACGAGAATAAAAATGCACGAAACACAATGTGGACCACTACGGGTACATAGAATGAATCGAAAAGCTTGGTTCGAGGTACTTACCCGTTGAAGATCGAAGAACGATGAAGAACGAATGAAGAACGTCGAAAAACGGTCGAAACTTTCGCGAAATTCTTCACGGAAAACGTTACGGAAATGTTTCGGAAGCGCCTCGGCTTAGATTTTCTTCACGGAAACAATTTTTCCAAGCAAATTCGAAAGAGAGAGAAGTGCCTAAGGGGCTGAACCCTTTTCTTCTTCACTTCCTCCCCTATTTATAGCAAAATAGGGGAGGTGGTTGCCGCCCAGCTCGCCCAGGCGAGCCAGGTTGCTTCCTCCAGAAGCAACAACCTTCTGGAGGAATATTCTGGAGGGCCCAAGTGGGCCTGGGTGCTATTTGCACCCCCATTTTTACTAAGTACACCTCCCTCTGCCCTTTTTTGGTGATTCTTTTTTCGTAAAGTTACGGAAACTTACGAATTTCGTAACGATACTTGTTTTCTTTCCGTAATGTTACGGAACCTTGCGGATTACATAATCATCCCCTTTTTGACTTACGGAATGTTACGAAATCTCACTTAATTATGCAACGATGCTTCCATTTGATTTCCGGTGTGTCACGGAAACTTACGGATTGTGCATCAATATTTTTTCGGTTTTCCGGCATGTCCTGGAATTTCACAAATTGCCTAATGATGGGTGCCAAGCACCTCACAAGGACCAAAGAAAGGTCGCATGTCATCAAGCAAAGGTCCCCGGACGAAATTAGGGTATGACAGTTGCCCCTCTTTACTTGTCTTTTATTGGAGATAAAAGGAAAGTAAAGATAAGACACTAATTTCGTTCCTCTCGATTTGACGAGAGTCGCGGGTGACCATAAAATCTCCACATGCAAATGACTTGTTGTTCCCAGAATTTCACAAATTGTCTAATGATGGGTGCCAAGCACCTCACAAGGACCAAAGAAAGGTCGCATGTCATAAAGCAAAGATCCCCGGACGAAATTAGGGTATGACACTAATTTCGTTCCTCTCGGTTGACGAGAGTCGCGGGTGACCATAAAATTTCCGCATGTAAATGACTTGTTGTTCCCAGAATTTCACAAATTGCCTAATGATGGGTGCCAAGCACCTCACAAGGACCAAAGAAAGGTCGCATGTCATCAAGCAAAGATCCCCGGACGAAATTAGGGTATGACACTAATTTCGTTCCTCTCGGTTGACGAGAGTCGCGGGTGACCATAAAATTTCCGCATGTAAATGACTCGTTGTTCCCGGAGGAACAAAAGGTGCAGAAGACTATGTCAGTCTCTGCTTGTCATCGGGCCCGCCGCCTCTGGATGACACAAGGGTGCAGAATGACCAAATTTTGTCTCTGCGTGTCATCGGGCCCGTCGCCTCTGGATGACAAAAGGGTGCGGATAACCGTAAGGTATCTCCGCGTGTCATCGGGCCCGCCGCCTCTGGATGACACAAGGGTGCAGAATGACCAAATTTTGTCTCTGCGTGTCATCGGGCCCGCCGCCTCTGGATGACAAAAGGGTGCGGATAACCGTAAGGTATCTCCGCATGTGATCGGGCCCGCCGCCTCTGGATGACACAAGGGTGCGGATAACCGTAAGGTATCTCCGTGTGTCATCGGGCCCGCCGCCTCTAGATGACACAAGGGTGCGGATAACCGTAAGGTATCTCTGCGTGTCATCGGGCCCGCCGCCTCTGGATGACACAAGGGTGCAGAATGACCAAATTTTGTCTCTGCGTGTCATCGGGCCTGCCGCCTCTGGATGACACAAGGGTGCATGTCACATGACCTCAGGGTCAGTATGACAAAGATTATGGGGCGGCCGACAAAAGCAAGGCTCTTGCTCCTACGTATCCTCCAATGAGGAACTCAGACCTACGTAGTTCTAGATAACTTGTGAGACTTGAAAAAGTCTCCACCAGAAGATGCCTACATCTCCGGAAAGGGCGCAGATGACCATATTGGCCTCCGCTTATCAAATCACACTCGAGGTGCGGATAACCGTAAGGTGTCTCCGCGGGCTACCAGCTCTTGGTTCATGGTAACAGAAAGCAGTGTGGTCGACAAAAGCGAGGCTTTTGCTCCTACGTATCCTCCAATGAGGAACTCAGACCTACGTAGTTCTGGATAACTTGTGAGACTTGAAAAAGTCTCGGTGTTTTCTTCGCTAAAATGCAAACATGCTTTAGTAAAGAGATAAAAATTCCAACTGATTAGAGCAGCATATGCTTTTTTGAGTGAAAAACAATGCGTTTACCGGGGAAGGAGAGTCTGCTGATGAAATCCCCCCATAACCTTAACTGAGATTTTGGATGTTAGCATTTCGTTTCTAAATGACCATTTAGAGGAAACACTGGGTTCGACAAAATAGAAGAAAATCACTCAAAGTGTATCAATCTCGCACAGGTAAGTGTTTCATCCTAATTCCGAACCATAGATATGTCATGACTTGACTTTGCAAATTATTTCCTATCAAATCAAAAATTACATGCGTGATCATGAATCAATTGGACTTCCCTTGGGAATGGGTTCTTTTGGTGGGTTTTTCGGCTTTTGTGTGTTTTTGACTTTTGATTTTTTGTTGGCTTTTCCTTTTCTGTTTTTGTTTAGTGCGGGGCAAAAAAGTCGCTAGCGCACTGATTCTGGTTGGCAATTAAAGGGAGAAGACCATTTTAGGTCATGGTTTCCTTTCCTTCTTTTTGTTCATTTGGTGACAATTCTGTATTGTTCAGATATTGTCCGGTCTAAAGACCTCTCTGCACATTTCTTCTGGTTTCTTTGACCAGGAGCTTTCTTCTTTTCTTTCTTTACTTTCTTTCTCCCATTCTTTGGTTCGGAATTTTCTTTCTTTTCTTTTTGCTTTCTCCCACTCTTTGATTGGGAATTTCCTTTATTTTCTTTTTTTGCTTTCTCTTTGATTGGAAATTTTCCTTCTTTTCTTTTTTGCTTCCGAGGGTAAGGATTGACATTCTCACCCTGAGTCAAGGTTTATGGTGAGTCAGGATTTTGGCTCAAGGTTTGTAGAATGGCTAGACATGATACATGTTGGGGTTTGGTTTGGCTCAAGGATAAAAGGGATGCCCCACATTATTTCCATGACACAAATGCAAAAATGATGATTTGGAAACTTTATGCAAAACTGGTCATGCATGCACCTATGTGGACACTCAAGTGTCAAATTTTTATGGTCATGTGATGCTAGGGCTCAGGATTCATTTCCTCTATTTTAAATCAACCCAATGTTTCCAAAATATGTTCCTTTATCAATTTGTGCATTCATCCTAGTCCATTTTGGGTACTCGGGAAAATTTCACAGCATTCACCCTTCAGGTGTATACACATTTTTTCAAAAACTAGCTATGATCAGTGAATTTTTCTTCAAAGAAAAGTTGGAAGTCATCTCTTTTCAAAAGCATGTTGGCTTTTCAGCTAGACAACTTATTTTTCTTTTTTTCTCTTTTTTTTATCATTATCATTTGTTTATTTCTTTTTCTTGTTTGTTTTTTTTTGTTTTTCTCTTCTTTTTTTTTCATGAGGTATTTTGCTACCTAAACATGTGTATATTTTTGTGAGGTATTTTTGCTATATACACGCATATCCAAGGTATCTTGCTACCTAAACATACATATATATGTTTTGTAAGGTATTTTTGCTATATACATGCATATCCAAGGTATCTTTCTACCTAAACATACATATATATATTTTGTGAAGTGTGTTTTTGTTTACATACATGCATATCTAAGGTATCTTTCTACCTAAACATACATATATATATTTTGTGAAGTATTTTTTTGTTACATACATGCATATCTAAGGTATCTTTCTACCTAAACATACATATATATATTTTGTGGAGTATTTTTTGTTTACATACATGCATATCTAAGGTATCTTTCTACCTAAACATACATATATATATTTTGTAAGGTATGACTACCTTTCGAGCTTGTGCTCGTTGTTTTATTTAAATTCCCAGGATCATGAGCAACTAGGTGCGTCCTACTATAAAAAGTGATCAAATAACAAGCATAGATTCAAAAGGTACTAGGTTGCCTCCTAGTAGCGCTTCTTTAACGTCTTGAGCTGGACGCCTTATGACTTGTCGGTCACTGACCTAGTACTTTGCTTACATTTGGCTTTGGACTTGGTCGCCTATTGGTCGGCCATGTTGTGTAGGCAATACTCAAACCTTTTTGTGGATGAGCAGAGGTGAACTCTAGAGGTGATGGCGGTGCGTCTGTTTCCCGCTGCCGGCCATCCCAATGCTGCTGTGGTGTTTCGCCCTGCGCCTGTCTGGGGCGCAGTACTTCTTGATGAAAGCTCGATTAGTAGGGGGCCTGATGCCCTTGCTGGAGGTGACAGGTACTCCGTAGAACTGACAGAGACCCGTAATTAGAGCTTGACAACTCCAAGACCCTGTTGGACTTCTTCGGGTCCACTAGGTGTCTTGCAGTCGCGATCCCTGCAAACAATAGATGAAATCAGAAATCAGTTGAGCGATGTGCATACTTACCTATGATGACGTGACCTTGCCGGGGGGGTACGGGCACCCTGTAGGACTGATAGAGGCCCGTAACCTGAGCTGGAAACCCCAGGGCCCTGTTGGACTTCTTCAGGTTCACTGGGTGTCTTTGTGGGTGCGATCCCTGCAAACAAATAAATGGTATCAGAAATCAGTTGAACCATATGCATACTTACCCATGTCGGGACGACACAGACCAACTGATACTTCCGCAGGGGGAGATTGGCATTGCGGTCGCTGGGTAGAATGTTGCTAAGTAGCAATGTCATTTATATCTGTGTAAGAGTGGTCATGTTGGTGCGCATGGTCCGCACTCTTTTCTTTGCAGCGGCACGGGTGAAATCTTGCCCCAGTATGCATAGTAGCTGTGTGATAGCCTCCCTCTCTGGTTGTGCTCGCACAGTTGGCCCTCCTCCAATATCAGGGGGTGGCCCAGGAACCGTTAAAAGGAAACTACTGGTCCCTTAACCGGGAGTGCAAGTCTCGGTTAAGCATTTAAGGACAGAGGACCTTAAATTATCTTAAGGTGTGGATATGGAGCCCATTGAAAGTGAGGACGCGTAGTCCTCTAAAGGCGAGGGCGTGTAGCCCTCTGAAGTTTAGGACGTGTCGCCTTTCGAAGGCGAGGGAGTGTAGTCCTATGATGGCAAGGACGTGCAATCCTCTAAAGGTGAGGGCATGCCCCCCTTTGAAAATGGGGAACATGTAGTCCTCTCATGGCGAGGACGTGTAGTCCTCTAAAGGTGAGGACGTGTAGTCCTCTGAAGGTGAGGGCGTGCAGCCCTACAAAGGTGAAGGCACATGACCCTTTGACGGCGAGGACGTGTAGTCCTCTGAAGTTGAAGGTACATGACCCTTTGAAGGCGAGGACGTGTAGTCCTCTGAAGGTGAAGGTAACTAGTACCCAAGGTGAGGGCGTGTAGCCCTCTCAAGGCGAGGACGTATAGTCCTCTAGAGGTGAGGGCGTGCAGCCCTCTGGTGGTGAGGACGTGTAGTCCTCTCAAGGCGAGGACGTGTAGTCCTCTGACGGTGACGGTAACTAGTACCCAAGGTGAGGGCGTGTAGCCCTCTCAAGGCGAGGACATGTAGTCCTCTGGAGGTGAGGGTGTGCAGCCCTCTGATGGTGAGGACGTGTAGTCCTCTCAAGGTGAGGACGTGTAGTCCTCTGACGGTGAGGGTAACTAGTACCCAAGGTGAGGGCGTGTAGCCCTCTCAAGGCGAGGACGTATAGTCCTCTGGAGGTGAAGGCGTGCAGCCCTCTGATGGTGAGGACGTGTAGTCCTCTCAAGGCGAGGACGTATAGTCCTCTGGAGACGAGGACATGCAGTCCTCTAATGGTGGTGAGGGTAACTAGTACCCAAGGTGAGAGCGTGTAGCCCTCTCAAGGCGAGGACGTATAGTCCTCTGGAGGTGAGGGCGTGCAGCCCTCTGATGGTGAGGACGTGTAGTCCTCTCAAGGCGAGGACGTGTAGTCCTCTGACGGTGAGGGTAACTAGTACCCAAGGTGAGGGCGTGTAGTCCTCTCAAGGCGAGGACGTATAGTCCTCTGGAGGTGAAGGCGTGCAGCCCTCTGATGGTGAGGACGTGTAGTCCTCTCAAGGCAAGGACGTATAGTCCTCTGGAGACGAGGACATGCAGTCCTCTAATGGCGAGGGCGTGTAGCCCTCTGAAGGTGAGGACGTGTGATCCTCTAATGGTGAGGGCGTGTAGCCCTACGAAGGTGAGGACATGCAGTCCTCTGATGGCGAGGGCGTGTAGCCCTCTGAAGGTGAGGACATGCAGTCCTCTGATGGCGAGGGCGTGTAGCCCTCTGAAGGTGAGGACATGCAGTCCTCTAATGGCGAGGGCGTGTAGCCCTCTGAAGGTGAGGACATGCAGTCCTCTGATGGCGAGGGCGTGTAGCCCTCTGAAGGTGAGGACATGCAGTCCTCTGAAGGCGAGCCAATAGGTACAAGTACCAAAGGACTTTAACCTTACAAGAAAGCAAGAGGTTGACTCTTTGAGAGGGCCTCTCATCTATTCACTTATTACCTAATATGAACATGATGATTTTTTGGGGATGCAAATGTATGCAACCTTCATCTTGAAATGCAGTAAATGCAGGCTTTGTATGCAATAATGCAATGTTATGGAAAATTGTACAATGTTCATGACATTCTTTCCCTATTTTGTGATTTTGATTTTGATTTGATTTTTTTTTTTTGGAAAACACAAATTGACTGTCCTTTTGAAAGAGGTGATAGTCCATGCAACCTTATCCTATCTTTTGCAAATCTCTCCGGGAACCCCCTCAAAGTGTATGTTCTGTTTGATTTAGTCACTTGACCATTTTGGAGTGATGGCAATAGAGCTGTTTGACGTTTAATCAATCTATTGAAATCCTAGGGTTTGTCCCCCCTTTTTTTGTTTAAAAACATCGACGGGTGAGAACTTTTGGTCTGCCCCTATGTTCACTTGAGGCTCATGCACGATGCCCCTCATTGCCCCAGTGTAAGGCTTTGAGGTACCAATTGTTATCTTTCGTCATGACCTTGTAGCTGGGAACCTATTGCGTGAAAACTTCTAATCTGCCCCTAGGTTTGCTTGAGGTTTTTGCATGGTGCCTTTCGTTGCCCCAGTGTAGGGCTTAGAGGTACCAATTGTTGTCTTGTTTTCACGACCTCGTAGTGAGGAAGAATGAAAGAAGCAGTTGATTCTTGCAAGAAGAATTTTCCAAGGACGAGAAATAATTGAAGGATCTTTCAGTTGATGGATTAAGTCAAATGACTCCTATGTAGAAGCAAGATGTTTTGATGTCTTGATGATGCTAAAGGATCAAGTGCTTCTAAGTTTTATTCAAGACAAGAATCCAAGAAAATCAAGATATATGATCAAGTTTGATCTCTTAGAATCTTTAGGAAGAAGTTTCCAAATTGAAACAAACAAAAGGTTTGACCAAAGAATTCTATCATTTCAAATTGAGATTTGCTCTCTGGTAATCGATTACCAGCAGTTAAAAATGTTTTAATTCAAATTTTTAAAACCTGTAATCGATTACATAAGTCTTGTAATTGATTACCAGAGGGGATTTTCAGAAAATAATTTCCAAGAGACATATCTATTCAAATGTTTTATGAACGGCCATTCAAATTTTTTAAAGAGAGTTTTCATTGCCCAAACAGTTTTATCCTCTCGAAAGATCGAGAGTTTTTCTGAACTGAAATGTCTTATCCTCTCAAAAAGATTCCTTGGTCAACCACTTGCATATTCGATAAGTAATTTTTGATTGATCTTCATTGTACAATCTATCTCTTTTAAGAGAGACCTCTTCTTCTCTTCTTCTTATTTTTGAAAAGGGATTAAGAGACCGTGGGTCTCTTGTTGTAGAGGATTCTTGAACACAAGGGAAGGGTTATCCCTGTGTGCATTGTTAATCCGAAAAGAGAGAGTGAAAGTTTATTTGGGGAATAATCTTCGTATCTTAATTCAACCCCCCCTTTTCTTAAGGTAACTAAGGCCATTTATCCAACATCCTATTCTTGATAACTCACTTCTCTCTAAAACTTTCCGGAATGATATAATGAGGTCACATGAATGTCTTGAAAACACAGTCAATCAAACGATTTTTTTCTTTTTGAACTCCCTTTTTTATTTTTATTTTGAAACTTATTTGTTTTGAGCTTTATTTGTTGTTTTACGGCAGCCCCGCCAACGTGCAAGACGAGTAACCTCTGATTGAATGGTCACAGGTCGCTTGAGCAAATAGACCAATGGCTTGCACCCAATTCCGGTGAAAGTTGAAAATCCTGGTGAGTCATTAGAGACATCTAACAACAGCTTTCAAAATTGCCCCATGTGTGGCATCTCTTGTCAATGTCAGGATTTACACGCAATTCTCCTCAAATTTCAGCCAGCCCGCATCAATTAGACCTTGCACCTTACGCTTCAGAGCCCTACAATGCTCAATGGAACGCCTCGGGGCTTCTCCGTTACAAACACACGTTGCATTCGAGTCGTATTCTCGGAGAAATGGAGGTTGATGAACCTTGGCTAGGGTTATGGCTACCATTGAATTATCAAGTAGATATGGGAGCAAGTCAGCATAGGACACTGGAATTGGGGTGAATTCTACAGGCTTTCTCGCTGCAAAATTCATTTCTTGGTTGGTGTTTTTGGTTTTGCTAAAGGTGGTCTTCGTCATTGGAAGTGCGGTAGACATGCTTTGTGGTTGATTTAGGGATGGCCTTTGTGGACAACTGGGTGGTGGGTAAGGAGGAGGTTTGTTATTGGCTGAGTAATGACATTGTTGGGTTGGTGGGAAACTTGGCCGTACAGGGATGGCAGTCACAACATGGGTTTCTCCCTCATCCTCACCCTCTTTATTTGCCCCAGTTTTCTCATTCGTCCAAGCAGGATGATTTAATTTGCCTCTTTTCAGATCAACTTCGATCCTTTCACTGGCGAAGACCAAATCCGCAAAGCTTTGAGGGTGCGTAGCCCACCATCTTTCCATAGTAGAGTATCGATAATGTGTCTACCATCACGATCATCGTCTCCCTTTCCATCATTGGGGGTACCACTTGGGCCGCCAGATCCCTCCACCTTTTGGGCGTGTTCTTTGAAAGATCCGTCCCCCTTTTTGCAAATGTTCTGTAGTTGCATCCTATCCAGAACCATATCAAAATTGTACTAATACTGCCTAACAAAGGCAACCATTAGGTCCTTCCAAGAATGTACTCGGGAAGGTTCCAAGTTAGTGTACCAGGTAACAGCTACCCTAGTAAGACTTTCTTGGAAGGAATGTATCAGCAATTCCTCATCTTTTGCGTATTCCCCCATCTTCTGACAATACATCTTTAGATGGTTCTTGGGACAAGTAGTCCCCTTGTACTTGTCAAAGTCCAGCGCCTTGAACTTGGGAGGGGTGATGATATTGGGTTCTAGGAACAACTCTTTTAGGTTAGCAAAGGCATAATCTTCACCTCCTTCAATGGCCCTGAGCCTTTCCTCTAAATGATCTAACTTTTTCCATTTTTGCCATAGCACGAGGGTTTTTACTTATTGTGGAATGCAAGAGGTGTAGCTGGGGGTGATACTGAGGGCCTTCCGGAGTGTTTTCAAGGGGTATACCACCAACTGCTTGCCCTTCAGTGGCATATCCGAGCCAAGGCTCGAAGTCGGCTAGATAGTGGTGGGGAATTTCATGTGTCTCCTCCACGGTTTAAGAGACATGTGCATGATCAGTTTGGGGTTGCTGGCTCTCAATGGGTATAGGAGTGGAGTTATTGACATTCTTATTGGGAGTGTACGCCCCATTGGGTGGCGTATAGTTGAGAGGCAAGCCATATGGCGGGAAGGCATGCTCGTTTTGAATTTGCACATCATGGGGGCCGCCCGTACTTCCCGAATCTTTGCCTACCATATCTGAGGTTGGATGATTCATTTGGTTGATGCCGGATGGGGACGTCGGGTTCACCTTAGCAACAACGCTGGTAACGGCAATTGTAACCGCATTGGCTTCCATTATCTTCTTCACGCTCATCATGGCCTCCATCATTGTGGCCATTTTCTCTTTAATGGCCTCCATGTCGGCCTTCATCTTCTCTTGTATCTCCTCTACTTCATCCATTACTCTAGCTTTAGCACGAGTTCAGCAAGGGCGCCGTAAAGCGTGTCCTTTTCTTTTTGATAACAATGATTAAGTTCATTTTATTTTATTTTTCAAGGAAAGAATGCAATGAGCAATGCAACCAATGAAAAGCATGGATGCATGCGAATGATGTACAGTTGAAGTATTGCGAGTTTTTACGCAGGATATGGGGTTGAATCAATTTAGATTTTCAACATGGTCCATTACATCTTTGTCAAGGTGAAACTGGAAGTAACAAGGACATCAACAATCCTAAATATGTTTAGCAGTAGACGAAGCAGTGATGTGACTCGATTCGTCTTTTGCCCCAATTTTTGCAAGATAGTTACTTCCATACTTCAACTTGACTTGATGAACTTTTTTCGAAAAAGCATGAGCTTGGTTCAACCCCATAACCCAGGGAATGGCAATTTTGATCGCCAATACTTCAACAACATTTCATAGGGATGAAAGACTCGGGATTACGCATACTATGCATGGAGAATGTAATTATCAAATTGAGATGCCCGAAGAAACATCTTTTCTTAGTTAACCATGCATTAGGTACCATGTTCAATTATTTTGTTTTGTTGTTGTGTGTGTTTTTTTTTTTTTTTTAGAAATGGGTTTATGATCCCAACATGGTTGGCTCATGGTGCCTAACACATGCAACTAAGAATGTAGCGTGAAGTTTCACGCTTCCTCTTTTTTTGTTTTTGTTTTGTAGAGGAAAACGCAAGGATGAGCAAACATGAAAACAAATGGTATGCAATTTTGCAGATCAAAAGTTTGTTGAATGCATATGATGATGCCATGACTCATGCAAAATGTGAGGCTGGAATATGATAACGGACAAATGCAGGAACGATATGTTCATTATGAAGAGATGCTTATGTGATGCATGATATGAACGCATTTTACGGACACGAGAGTCCGGAAAATTAATTCTTCTTACTTGCGCATTTGGGGGCGCAGTGCCCCATGTGTACAATCAAGAAGGTGATATGGACCTTCCGGCTTCCCGTGACAAAGGACGAGACAAACATACAATGCATGCTAGAGATAATATGCGGGAGTGACTTGATTCGCACTGATTTTTGGAGTAAAAACGTGGGATAAACTCATTTTTTTCAAAAAGTTATAACTAGTCAAGATCTGAGCGACAATACAAACTTCCTAGCGGTTTCTAATCATATGATCCATTAAGTCTATCATATGCTGACAATAGCTGAGAAGTCCGTGGATCTCCTTGGGGGCGGAGTAGGTGTCCGCCATTGCTTTGGCCTTGGCTAGCAATCGGGGAAGTTCTTGACTCCTGTTCAAAGTAAGAGCAAATCGGTCCGTCCACATTGTTGCCTCTTGGTGCAATGAATCAATTACCCTTTCCCTTGCTTCCCTTTCTGCTGATATCTTGGCGTACTCATCCTCTAGCCTTTGCTCGTGAGTCGCTGCTAGATTTAGCTTCTCTTTGCACTCATCGATGATGGCCCACATATTCCCTTCAGTCTCGCTTAACTGTTGGGACAAATTTCTTTCCGACCTAAGGCAAGCCTTTAGCTCGTCCTTCAAGATCATGCCTTTGACCCGTGATGATTCCTTTCACCTCTTCGGAGCTTGAGCTCACTATTGCTGCCCTATAAAGCCCCTCAAAACTTTGTTTTGGTCGTGTTCTTACTTTCGGGCCTTCTTGGTTTCTCGTTCCAAGGCTTCAGCGGTGGCCATATTGATGTCCCTTAGTTCATCATACTCTCTTCAGACTTTGATGGCTATGGACTTGAACTTTTCTTCGACTACCCGGGCTCTTTCAAGCTCTGCCTTTAGGGCTTGTACCTCATCACTTTCTTCCGAAGCTTTAACCTCATCGTCTCTCACAGTCTTTAGATTTGGGAGCCAATCCAATCCTTGTGTTCGGACTCTCAGCCACTTATGATAGCCGCCGATGATCCCATTACTGCTTCCCCTAAGCTCTTTGTCCTTCTTCACGCCGCATCCCATGCCTTGCGAACTCCTTGGAGTACCCTCGCGTTGTGGTCACTGAAACCCCGTGCGATGAAAGGCGTGATGCTTTCGTCTGATGGCACTCCTCTCATGGGGTAGGCAAGCTGTCTTATGGCGAGGACGGGATTATAATTAATACAACCCCTTGTTCCCATCAAGGGAACATTTGGACATCCTTCGCATGAAGATAGAATCATGATTCTTCCTTCCTTCTAGCGAGGGAACCAATTAACAGACGCCCCTCCATGCTAACCAAGAGTTGGTCCCAATTCGCCTTTCCTTTTTCGACGCACGAGCGGTGACCTTGTAGCGGATAGACAGGCCTACCTTCTTGGAGAAAAAGGTGTGAAACCAACCACACACAGAGAGCCAGTGCATAACAAACAATTCTTGCGCTGCTCTTTTCACATCCCCGGTCAAAGGTGTCGTATAGATCGGCTAGCATAGCGACAACCGGGCTTTCTTTATGATAGGCGAGAAAAGCGTCGATCGCTGCTAGGTCCACCAAACCATCCACGTTTGGAAAGAGGACCCCCCCCCCCTCGAAGATCAACAGTGTGAGAATATCTATGAATGGTATCCACTCGCCTTTATCTGCCAAGATTCTTGCTTTTACCTCCAAATATTTTCTCGGTATTCCGACCACCCCATTTTCGACTTGCCTTTGGCGGTCTAATTCCTGCGCCGAGATTTGGACTTTTTTAGAAATTCTGGCCAATGAGGGGTAGAACCCTGAGAAGAGGTATGGTTTCCTTCCCCCTAGAGGACATCCTAGGATCTCTTCAAATTCTTCCACCATTGGTGATAGCTGGAAGTCCCCAAAGATGAAGCACCTCAACGGATGATCATAATACTGGGCGAGGGAGGCAATGGTCTCTGTGGAGACTTCTACCATGGCTAGGTCCCAGATTTTACCGTAAGCTTTACGAAAAGCTTGCCGCTGGAGCTGACCCATCAATTGCCCTAACTCTCTTAGACTGGTGATCCCTAGGCTCTTGACCTTGACTGGATAGAACCTCTTTTTAAGTGAAGGCTTTTGACTTGATCCCAAGTTTTACTAAAGTGAAATAAAATCTAGTGCGAATCAAAACTCCGACATCTATCATGGGTGGAATGGATGAATGCATGAAGGAATGCATATGACATAGCTGTAATTTAAGAATGCGGGGGCCCGGGACATTGTCTCCTTTTTAGACACAACGTCTAGGGGTAGCAAAGTGCCCCAACGTATGTATTTAAAACGGTGACCCGGACCTTCCATTGATTTGCTAAAGTGAGGGGATCAAAGACGAAACCCATATGGGATGCCCGTGCAAAAGACACAATGCGGGAATGTACATAGTATGACAATATTCACTGAACATGAGCAAAAGGATATATGATACTTATGCATGGCAGTGTGAAAAATGGCACGCAGCGTGTTTGCTCCGTGCCCCTGTTTAAGGGACCTATAAGGGAGAGAGCTAACTAGGCTTTTAGTGATAACCCCCAAGGTAGTCATATCTCTCTTGATGGTTTCTAGAGGTATCATCCCCTTCGAAGAACATACTGCAGCAGTAGGGACTACTAGCAACAATATGTTTTCAAAGAGAAAAACTCTAGATGAGGGTTCACTGTAATCAAGCAAGTCGGAGACCTAGCATGATCACAGATTCACCTCCACTCCTTATGTTCCCACGAACCCGGGTATAGGGCCCTTTTTCAACTCACCGTGTGTGCAAATAGTGTTAGTGTTTGTGTGCATCAAATGAATAAATATTTACCTCATGCATACAAAAATGCACTAAGAGCATCAAAGAGTTATATATACAAGAACATAATAAAGGGAAACCAACAAAGGAGTAAGTCATGGCAAAACTTTGCACAAGATTAAATGGCCTAACTCTCTAAAAACAGTCCCCAGCGGAGTCGCCAACTGTCGCAACCTACCCTTCGGCGGGAGGGCGACGCGAGACTCGCGGGATGCGTGTTCCACGAAAGGAATACGCGCGGAGTCGCCACCAACGTTTATTTGAGGAAAACGTCGGAAAAACCGGAAAAGACGCGATCTACGAACTTTTAAGTGAAAGGTTCGGGAGTTGTATTTACGCATGGGGAAGGTATTAGCACCCCACACGTCCATCACAAGGGACGGAAACCTTTAATCGAATGTGCAAACATGACTTTGATTTTTATGTTCCCTTTTATGTCCTTATATCCTTTATACCCTTTTTATATTTTTCTCTTTTTGTGGTCGACAAGGGTGTTTCCCTTTGCTCCTACGTATTCCTCAATTTGCGATGAGGAAATCAGACCTACGTAGTTCTTTCTTATCAAGTGATTCTTTTTTACTTAAGAGGTGATCATTTTAAGGTGTTGGACCTTAAAAATGATCCATTTTTACTTAGTGAGAAATTGAAATGACAAACTTTAAAAGCCTATTTTTGTGGACGAGCTTGACTAGGCGAGTTGATTTTAGCCTTAGTTTCACCTTAATTATTAGTCAATTCAATTAAGAATGAGAAATCCCAAAGAGAAAACGTCTGATTCATTTTCCGCTTTATTTTACTAAAAGGTATGTTTTTGTTATTATATTATTATTTTTTTACCTCTTTTTGATTTCCAACGTGGTTACGGCACGACCGAACGGTCGGAATTTATTTTAACCGAAGTTAACGGATAATACAATTCAAACGTTCGGTGGAAATTTATTTTATTTTTAAGTTAAGCGAGAAATGACTTAAGTAAAATGGCTTAAGCACGTCAAGAGGGGGTATAAAAAGTAAACAAAACGAGAATAAAAATGCACGAAACACAATGTGGACCACTACGGGTACATAGAATGAATCGAAAAGCTTGGTTCGAGGTACTTACCCGTTGAAGATCGAAGAACGAATGAAGAACGTCGAAGAACGGTCGAAACTTTCGCGAAATTCTTCACGGAAAACGTTACGGAAATGTTTCGGAAGCGCCTCGGCTTAGATTTTCTTCACGAAAACAATTTTTCCAAGCAAATTCGAAAGAGAGAGAAGTGCCTAAGGGGCTGAACCCTTTTCTTCTTCACTTCCTCCCCTATTTTTTAAAAGAAAGGTCGCATGTCATCAAGCAAAGGTCCCCGGACGAAATTAGGGTATGACACTATCCATTTTTTGCAAATTTCTTGGGGGATTCCCTCAAAGCGTATGTTTTGCTTGATTTGGTTACTTGACAATTTTGGGGTGACGGCAATGAAGCCGTTTGACGTTTAATCAATCAATTGAAATGTTGATCCTAAGGTTTTCCCCTTTTCTTTTAGAAACTTCGATCATTTTGCAGAGTAAGAAAATATATGGCTCTGGGACCAATCACATGCACCATTGAAGGATGGCAATGGATTGTTACACTTTGGTATATGACCAAGTAAAACTTTCTTGATTAAAGGTCATAGAGTGATTCCAAGGGTCTGTTGATCCCATTGAAACTGAATGACATGGGCTGATCCTGAAAGAATTCATATAGCGAAGGCTACTCTTGGATTCGAAAGAAATCCCAAAGAATTTGCATGAGAGGCTAACATTAGATGTTTGGGCATCTTTCACAAGTTTTTGGTCAAATGAGTTATATTCTCAAATGTGCAAGTGCGAAACCTTGGAGTTTTTTCTTTTTTGTTTTAGATATATATCTTTTTTTTTTCAACAAACACTGTCATACCCTAATTTCGTCCGGGGACCTTTGCTTGATGACATGCGACTTTTGTTTGGTCCTTGTGAGGTGCTTGGCACCCATCATTAGACAATTTGTGAAATTCCGGGACATGCCGGAAAACAAAAGAAAATATTGATGCACAATCCGTAAGGTTCCGTGACATCGAAAATCAAATGGAAGCATCGTTGCACAATTAGTGAGGTTCCGTAACATTCCGTAAGTCAAAAAGGGGATGATTATGTAATGCGCAAGGTTTCGTAACATTACGGAAAGAAAACAAGTATCGTTATGAAATTCGTAAGTTTCCGTAACTTTACGAAAAAAGAATCACCAAAAAAAGGCAGGGGGGTGTACTTAGTAAAAATGGGGGTGCAAATAGCAACCAGCCCCACTTGGGCCCTCCAAAAGATTCCTCCAGAAGGCTTTGCTTCTGGAGGAAGCAACCCTGCTCACCTGGGCGAGCTGAGCTCGCCTGGGCGAGCTGGGTGGCAAGCATCTCCCCTATTTTGCTATAAATAGGGGACGAAGTGAAGTGGAAAAGGGTTCAGCCCCTTAGGCACTTCTCTCTCTTTCGAATTTGCTTGGAAAAATTGTTTCCGTGAAGAAAATCCTAGCCGAGGCGCTTCCGAAACGTTTTCGTAAGGAATTTTGCGAAGGTTTCGACCGTTCTTCGACGTTCTTCATTCGTTCTTCATCATTCTTCGATCTTCAACGGGTAAGTACCTCGAACCAAGCTTTTCGATTCATTCTATGTATCCGTGGTGGTCCGCATTGTGTTTCGTGTATTTTTATTCTCGTTTCATTTACTTTTTATACCCCTTTTGACGTGCTTAAGCCATTTTATTTAAGTCATTTCTCGCTTAACCTAAAAATAAAATAAATTTCCACCGATTGTTTGAATTGTATTATCCGTTAACTTCGGTTAAAATGAATTCCGACCGTTCGGTCGTGCCGTAACCACGTTGGAAATCAAAAAAGAGGTAAAATAATAATATAATAATCAAAAAAACGTCTTTAGTAAAATAAAGCGGAAAATCCATCGGACGTTTTCTCTTTGGGATTTCTCATTCTTAATTGAATTGACTAATAACTAAAGTGAAACTAAGGCTAAAATCAACTCGCCTAGTCAAGCTCGTCCATAAAAATAGGTTTTTGAAGTTTGTCATTTCAATTTCTTACTAAGTAAAATGGATCATTTTCAAGGTCCAACTCCTTAAAATGATCACCTTTTAAGTAAAAAAGAATCACTTGATAAAAAAGAACTACGTAGGTCTGATTTCCTCATCGCAATTGAGGAATACGTAGGAGCAAAGGGAAACACCCTTGTCGACCACAAAAAGAGAAAAATATAAAAAGGGTATAAAGGATATAAGGACATAAAAGGGAACGTAAAAATCAAGGTCATGTTTGCACATCCGATTAAG
Organism: Glycine soja; assembly: GCF_004193775.1. NCBI lineage: Eukaryota > Viridiplantae > Streptophyta > Magnoliopsida > Fabales > Fabaceae > Glycine > Glycine soja. The sequence continues at coordinate 25,816,608 of NC_041010.1, read as the reverse complement.
GGCTGCCGTCCCTTGTGACGGACGTGTGGGGTGCTAATACCTTCCCCGTGCGTAAATACAACTCCCGAACCTTTCACTTAAAAGTTCGTAGATCGCGTCTTTTCCGGTTTTTCCGACATTTTCCTCAAATAAACGTTGGTGGCGACTCCGCGCGTATTCCTTTCGTGGAACACGCATCCCGCGAGTCTCGCGTCGCCCTCCCGCCGAAGGGTAGGTTGCGACAGTTGGCGACTCCTTTGGGGACTGTTTTTAGAGAGTTAGGCCATTTAATCTTGTGCAATGTTTTACCGTGACTTACTCCTTTGTTGGGTTTCCCTTCATTATGTTCTTGTATATATAACTCATTGATGTTTTTTTGTGCATTTTTAAGTGTACGCTTGAGGTAAATATTTATTCATTTGATACATACAAACACTAACACTATTTGCACACACGATTAGTTGAAAAAGGGCCCTATACCCGGGTTCATAGGAACATAAGGAGTGGAGGTGAATCTGTGATCATGCTAGGTCTCCGACTTGCTTGATTACAGTGAACCCTCATCTAGAGTTTTCCTCTTTGAAAACATATTGTTGCTAGTAGTCCCTACTGCTGCTGTATGTTCTTCGAAGGGGATAATACCTCTAGAAACCATCAAGAGAGATATGACTACCTTGGGGGTTATCACTAAATGCCTAGTTAGTTCTCTCCCTTATAGGTCCCTTACATAGGGGCACGGAGCAAACACGCTGCGTGCCATTTTTCACACTGCCATGCATAAGTATCATATACCCTTTTGCTTATATTTGTTTGTGAATATTGTTGTACTATGTACATCCCCGTGTTGCGCCTTTCGCATATGCATCACACATGGGTTCTGTCTTGATCCCCTCTGTAAACAAACCAACGAAGGGTCTGTGTCACCGTTTTAAATACATACGTTGGGGCACTTTGCTACCCCTAGACGTTGTATCTAAGAAGGAGACAATTTCTCGGGCTCCCGTATTCGTAAATTGCATCTGTGTCATATGCATTTCTTCATGCATTCATCCATTCCACCCATGATAGATGTCGGAGTTTTGATTCACACTAGATATTATTTCACTTTAGTAAAACATGGGATCAAGTCAAAAGCCTTTGCTTAAAAAGAGGTTCTATCAAGTCAAAATCAAGAGCTTAGAGGTCACTAGTTTACGAGAGTTGGGGCAATTAATGGGTCAACTTCAACGGCAAGCCTTCCGCAAAGCCTATGGTAAGATTTGGGACCTAGCTAGGGTAGAAGTATCCATGGAACCGATTGCATCCTTTTCCCAGTATTATGACCAGCCCCTAAGGTGCTTCATATTTGAGGACTTCCAGCTAGTGCCGACTGTGAAAGAGTTTGAAGAAATCCTGGGATGCCCACTGGGAGGAAGGAAGCCATATCTTTTCTCTGGGTTCTATCCCTCCACGACAAGAGTTGCCAAGGTAGTGAAAATCTCAGCACAAGAGTTGGACCATGTAAAGCAAAACATAAATAGAGTAGTCGGAGTACCAAGGAAGTGTTTGGAGGAAAGGGCAAAGGCCTTGGAAAATCAAGGCAAATGGGCTTTCTTTTATTGACATCTTGGCGCTTTTGATCTTTGGAGTTGTCCTCTTTCCGAATATGGAAGGGTTAGTGGACCTAGAAGTGATTGACGCTTTCCTCGCGTTTCATCATGGCAAGGAAAGCCCGGTCGTCGCCATTTTGGCCATGTATGACACGTTCGACCGGGGAGGTGAAAAGAGTGGCGCAAGAATTGTTTGTTGTGCACTGGCTCTCTATGTGTGGCTGGTTTCACACCTTTTTCTCCAAGAAGGAAGGAAGAATTAGGATTCTATCTTCATACGAAGGATATCCAAATGTTCCCTTGATGGAACAAGGGGTTGTATTAATTATAATCCCGTCCTCGCCATAAGACAACTTGGCTACCCTATGAGAGGGGCGCCACTAGAGGATGGGCTCGCGCCTGTCATTTCATGAGGCTTCAGTAAGACCAACATGGAGACACTTCAGAAGGTCCGCAAGGCATGGGGGGTGGTACAAAAGAAAGACAAAGAGCTTAGAGGCAGTGGGCCCATTGGTGGCTACCGTGAGTGGTTGAAAGCCCACATGCAAGGTTTGGATTGGCTCCCAAGTTTGAGAACCGCTAAAAGGGAGGAAGATGAGGCACTGGAGGAAGACGAAGAGGTGCAGGCCCTTAGGACGGAACTTAAGCAAGCTCAAACAATCAAAGAAAGGTTCCAATCAGCAGCTCTTAAAATCCGAAAGGAGAATGCCGAACTGAGAGATATAAATATAGCTACCACCAAGGCTTTGGAACAAGAGACCAAGAGGGCTCGTAGGGAAGAGCACGGCCGGAACAAGTTCCGAGGGGCTCTGTGGGGTTGTAACCACGAGCTTAAACTCCGGAGGGAGGAAAGGGACCAATCGCGAGTAGACAGTTTGATCTTGAAAGATGAATTGAAGGCTTGCTCGAGGTCCAAAAGAAGTTTGTCTCAGCGGTTATGCGAGACAGAGACCAACATGTTAGCTATCATCACCAAGTACCAAGAGGAACTAAGTCTAGCCACGGCCCACGAGCATAGAGTGGCGGACGAGTATGCCCAAGTGTACGCGGAAAAGGAGGCTAGAGGAAGGGTGATCGACTCGTTACATCAAGAGGCAACAATGTGGATGGACCGATTTGCTCTTACTTTGAACGGAAACCAAGAACTTTCCCGATTGCTAGCCAAGGCCAAAGCAGTGGCGGACACCTACTCCGCCCTCGAGGAGATCCACGGACTTCTCAGCTATCGTCAGCATATGATAGACTTAAGGGACCATATGATTAGAAAACGCTAGGAAGTTTGTATTGTCGCTCAAATCTTGACTAGTTATAACCTCCTGAATAAAATGAGTGTATCCCGCATTTTTTTTACTCCAAAGATCAGTGCGAATCAAATCACTCCCGCATTTTATCTCTAGCACGCATGCATATCATGCATGACATAAGCATCTCTTTATGGCATCATAATGAACATATCGTTCCTGCATTTGTCCGTTATCATGTTCCAACATCACATTTTGCATGAGTCATTGCATCATCATGCATATGCATTCAACATACTTTTTGTTCTACAAACTGCATACCTTTTGTTTTCATGTTTGCTCATGCGTGATCCATGCATTTTCCTCTACAAAACAAAAACAAAAAAGGAAGCATGAAAATTCATGATGCATTCTTGGTTGCATATATTCGGTACCATGAGCCAACCATGTTGGGATCATAAACCCATTTCTAAAAAAAAAAAAAACACAACAACAAAACAAAATAATTGAACTTGGTACCTAATGCATGGTTAACTAAGAAGGATGTTTCTTCGGGCATCTCAATTTCATAATTACATTTTTCATGCATAGCTTAAAGTATGCCCGAGTCATTCATCCCTATGAGATGTTGTTGAAGTATTGGCGATCAGAATTGCCATTCCTTGGATTATAGGGTTGAACCAAGCTTATGCTTTTACAAAAAGGTTCATCAAGTCAAGTTGAAATATGGAAGTAACCGTCTTGCAAAATTGGGGCAAAAGATGAATCGAGTCACATCACTGCTTCGTCTACTGCCAAACATATTTAGGATTGTTGATGTCCTTGTTACTTCCAGTTTCACCTTGACAAAGATGTCATGGACCATGTTGAAAATCTAAATTGATTCAACCTCATATCTTGCGTAAAAATTCACAATACTTCAACTGTACATCATTCGCATATATCCATGCTTTTCATTGGTTGCATTGCTCATTGCATTCTTTCCTTGAAAAATAAAATAAAATGAACTTAATCATTGTTATCAAAAAGAAAAGGACACGCTTTACGGCGCCCTTACCGAACTCATGCTAGAGCTAGAGTAATGGGTGAAGCAGAGGAGGTGCAAGAGAAGATGAAGGTCGACATGGAGGCCATGAAAGAGCAAATGGCCACAATGATGGAGGCCATGATGAGCATGAAGAAGATAATGGAAGCCAATGCGGTTATAGTTGCCGCTACTAGCGCTGTCGCTAAGGTGAACCCGATGCTCCCATCTGGCCTCAAGCAAGTGAATCATCCAACCTCAACTATGGTAGGCAAAGATTTGGGAAGTACGGATGACCCCATGATGTGCAAATTCAAAACAAGCACGCCTTCCCGCCATATGGCTTGCCTCCCAAACTATACACCACCCAATGTGGCGTACATTCCCAATGAGGATGTCAATAACTCCACTCCCATACTCATTAAGAGCCAACAACCTCAATCTGATCATGCACATATCTCTCGACCCATGGAGGAGACACATGAAATTCCCCACCACAATCTAGCCGACTTCGAGCCTTGCCTCGGATATGCCACTGAAGGGCAAGCAGTTGGTGGTATACCCCTGCAAAACACTTTGGAGGGCCCTCAGTGTCACCCATAACCACAACCCTCACATTCCACAGCGGTTAAAAACCCTCATGCTATGGCAGAAATGGGAAAGAGGAAAGGCTCAGGGCCATTGAAGGAGGTAAAGATTATGCCTTTGCTAACCTAGAAGAGTTGTTCCTAGTACCCAATATCATCACCCCTCCCAAGTTCAAGGTGCTGGACTTTGACAAGTACAAGGGGACTACTTGCCCCAAGAACCATCCAAAGATGTATTGTCGGAAGATGAGGAAATGCTAATACATTTCTTCCAAGAATGTCTTACTGGGGTAGCTGTTACCTGGTACACTAACTTGGAACCTTCCCGAGTCCATACTTGGAAGGACCTAATGGTTGCTTTCGTTAGGCAGTATCAGTACTATTCTGATATGGTTCCAGATAGGATGCAACTACAGAACATGTGCAAAAAGGGAGACGATAATCGTGATGGTAGACACATTATCGGTACTCTACTATGAAAAGATGGTAGGCTATGCACCTTCAAAGCTTTGCGGATTTGGTCTTTGCCAGTGAAAGGATCGATGTGGGTCCGAAAAGAGGCAAATTTGATCACCCTACTAGGACGACTGAGAAAACTGGGGCAAATGAAGAGGGTGAGAAAGAGGGAGAAACCCATGCTGTGACTGCCATTCCTATACGGCCAAGTTTCCCACCAAACCCAACAATGTCATTACTCAGTCAATAACAAACCACCTCCTTACCCACCACCCAGTTATCCACAAAGGCCATCCCTAAATCAACCACAAAGCCTGTCTACCGCACTTCCAATGACGAAGACCACCTTTAGCACAAACCAAAAAAAACACCAACCAAGAAATGAATTTTGCAGCGAAAAGCCTGTAGGATTCACCCCAAATTCCGGTGTCATATGCTAACTTGCTCCCATATCTACTTGATAACGCAATGGTAGCCATAACCCCTGCTAGGTTCCCTCAAACCCCCATTTTTCTGAGGATATGAGTCGAACGCAACATGTGCATATCATGGGGGAGCCCTGGGGCATTCCATTGAGCACTGTATGAGCCTCAGGCGTAAGGTGCAAGGTCTAATTGATGCGGGCTGGCTGAAATTTGAGGAGAATCGCGTGTAAATCCTGACATTGACAAGAGATGCCACACATGGGGCAATTTTGAAAACTGTTGTTAGATGTCTCTAATGACTCATCAGGATTTTCAAGTGCAAGCCATTGGTCAGTTTGCTCAAGCGACCTGTGCTCCTGAGTTTGGACTTCCAAGACTGTTCAATCAGAGATTACTCGTCTTGCACGTTGGTGGGGGTGCCGTAAAACAACGAGTAAAGTTCAAAACAAATAAGTTTCAAAATAAAAAAAAATAAAAAGGCATTTGATTGACTGTGTTTTCAAGTAAAAATATAGACGTTCATGTGACTTCATTTTATCATTCCAGAAAGTTTGTCTTCTTAGAGAAGCGAGTTGTCAAGAATAGGATGTTGGACAAATGGCCTCAGTTACCTTAAGAAAAAGGGGGGTTGAATTAAGATGCAAAGACTATTCCCCAATTGAACTATCACTCTTTCTTTTTGGATTAACAATGCACCCTTAACATGAATTACTCAAAAGACAAATCAAAATAAACTTCTTTAAAGCAAAAGATAAATAGCAATAAAAGAAGTTTAAAGGAAGAAAGGAATGCAAACTTGATTTATACTGGTTCGGCCACTTCCCGCGCCTACGTCCAGTCCTCAAGAAACCCACTTGAGATTTTCCACTCTCTTTGTAAAACTCCTTTTACAAAGTCTGAACCACACAGGGACAACCCTTCCCTTGTGTTCAAGAATCCTCTACAATAAGAGACTCTCAGTCTCTTAATCCCTTTTCAGAAGTAAGAAGAAGAGAAGAAGAAATCTCTCTTAAAAGGGATAGATTGTACAATGAAGACCAATCAAAATTCCTTATTGAATATGCAAGTGGTTGACCAAGGAATCTTTTTGAGAGGATAAGACAGTTCAGTTCAGAAAAACTCTTAATCTTTTGAGAGGATAAACTTTGTGGGCAATGAAAACTCTCTTTAAATTCGTGTTTCCAAGTCACCTTTGATGGCCATTCATAAACCATTTGAATAGATGTGACTTTTGGAAATTATTTTCTGAAAATCTCCTCTGGTAATCGATTACAAGACTTGTGTAATAGATCACAGGCTTTAAAATTTGAATAAATTGCTGGTAATCAATTACCATCCATGTGTAATCGATTACACATTATAAATTTTGAATTCAAATTTCTAGTGACTGTTATAAACATTTTCAGCTGCTGGTAATCGATTACCGGAGAGCAAATCTCAATTTGAAATGATAGAATTCTTTGGTCAAACCTTTTGTTTTTTCAATTTGAAAACTTCTTCCAAAAGATTCTAGAAATCAACTTGATCATATATCTTGACTTTCTTGGATTCTTGTCTTGAATAAAACTTAGAAGCACTTGATCCTTTAGCATCATCAAGACATCAAAACATCTTGCTTCTACATAGGAGTCATTTGACTTAATCCATCAGCTGAAAAATCCTTCAACTATTTCTCGTCCTTGGAAAATTCTTTTTGCAAGAATCAATTGCGTCTTTCATTCTTCCTCACTACGAGGTTGTGAAAACAAGACAACAATTGGTACCTCTAAGCCCTACACTGGGGCAATGAAAGGCCCCATGCATAAACCTCAAACGAACCTAGGGGTAGATTAGAAGTTCTCACTCAATAGGTTCCCAGCTACAAGGTCATGACGAAAGACAACGATTGGTACCTCAAAGCCTTACACTGGGGCAATGAGGGGCACCGTGCATGAGCCTTAAGTGAACATAGGGGCCGATCAAAAGTTCTCACCCATCGATGTTTTTAACAAAAAAAAGGGACAAACCCTAGGATTTCAATGGATTGATTAAACATCAAACGACTCCATTGCTGTCACTCCAAAATGGTCAAGTGACTAAATAAAAAAGAACATACACTCTGAGGGAGTTCCCGGAGAGATTTGCAAAAAGATAGGATGAGGTTGCATGAATTATCACCTTTTTCAAAAGGGCAGTCAATCTGTGTTTTCCAAAAAAAAAAAAAAAATCAAATCAAAATCAAAATCACAAAATAGGGAAAGAATGCCATGAACATTGTACAACTTTCCATTACATTGCATTGTTTCATATAAAGTCCGCATTTACCCAAATTTCACAACAAAGGTTGCATGCATTTGCATCCTTCAAAATCATGTTAACTACATAGATTCCCTACATCTAAATGTCCAAATCTTTTGAATTTGGGATGACCGGTTCTCTCGATGAGTCGATCTCTTGCTTTCTCATAAGGATGGACCCTCGGGTACTAGTACCCTGGTCTCCAGAGGACTACATGTTCTCGCCTTGAGAGGGCTACACGCCCTCACCTTGGGTACTAGTTACCCTCACCGTCAGAGGACTACACGTCCTCACCATCAGAGGGCTGCACGCCCTCACCTGCAGAGGACTACATGTCCTCGCCTTGAGAGGGCTACACGCCCTCACCTTGGGTACTAGTTACCCTCATCGTCAGAGGACTACACGTCCTCGCCTTGAAAGGACTACACGTCCTCACCATCAGAGGGCTGCACGCCCTCACCTCCAGAGGACTACATGTTCTCACCTTGAGAGGGCTACACGCCCTCACCTTGGGTACTAGTTACCCTCACCGTCAGAGGACTACACGTCCTCGCCTTGAGAGGACTACACGTCCTCGCCTTGAGAGGACTACACGTCCTCACCATCAGAGGGCTGCACGCCCTCACCTGCAGAGGACTACATGTCCTCGCCTTGAGAGGGCTACACACCCTCACCTTGGGTACTAGTTACCCTCACCGTCAGAGGACTACACGTCCTCGCCTTGAAAGGACTACACGTCCTCACCATCAGAGGGCTGCACGCCCTCACCTCCAGAGGACTACATGTCCTCGCCTTGAGAGGGCTACACGCCCTCACCTTGGGTATTAGTTACCTTCACCTTCAGAGGACTACACGTCCTCGCCTTCAAAGGGTCATGTACCTTCAACTTCAGAGGACTACACGTCATCGCCGTCAAAGGGTCATGTGCCTTCACCTTTGTAGGGCTACACGCCCTCACCTTCAGAGGACTACACGTCCTCGCCGTCAAAGGGTCATATGCCTTCACCTTTGTAGGGCTACACGCCCTCACCTTCAGAGGACTACACGTCCTCACCTTTAGAGGACTACACGTCCTCGCCATTGGAGGACTACATGTTCCCCATTTTCAAAGGGGGACATGCCCTCACCTTTAGAGGATTGCACGTCCTTGCCATCATAGGACTACACTCCCTCGCCTTCAAAAGGCGACACGTCCTGAACTTCAGAGGGCTGCACACCCTCACCTTTAGAGGGCTACGTGTCCTCATTTTCAGTGTGCTCCACATCCACACCTTAAGAGAATTTAAGGTCCTCTGCCCTTAAATGCTTAACCGAGACTTGCACTCCCGGTTAAGGGGCCAGTAGTTTCCTTTTAGCGGTTCCTGGGCCACCCCCTGATATTGGAGGAGGGCCAACTGTGCGAGCACAACTAGAGAGGGAGGCTATCACACTACTACTATGCATACTGGGGCAAGATTTCACCCGTGCCGCTGCAAAGAGACGAGTGCGGATCATGCGCACCAACATGACCACTCTTACATAGATGACATTGCTACTTAGCAATATTCTGCCCAGCGACTGCAATGCCAATCTCCCCCTGCAAAAGTATCAGTTGGTCTGTGTTGTCCCGACATGGGTAAGTATGCATATAGTTCAACTGATTTCTGATACCATCTATTGTTTGCAGGGATCGCACCCACAAGGCACCCAGTGGACCCAGAAAAGTCCAACAGGGCCCTGGGGTTTCCAGCTCTGGTTACGGGCCTCTATCAGTCCTACAGGGTGCCCGTACCCCCCCGGCAAGGTCACGTCATCATAGGTAAGTATGCACATCGCTTAACTGATTTCTGATTTCATCTATTGTTTGCAGGGATCGCGCCTGCAAGACACCCAGTGGACCCGAAGAAGTCCAACAGGGTCTTGGAGTTGCCAGCTCTAAATATGGGTCTCTGTCAGTTCTAGGGAGTGTCTGTCGCCCCCAGCAAAGTCATCAGACCCCCCTACCAATCGAGCTTTCATCAAGAAGTACTGCGCCCCCAGGCAGGCGCAGGGCGAAGCACCACAGCAGCATTGGGATGGCCGGTAGCAGGCAATAGACACACCGCCACCACCTCTAAAGTTCACCTCAGCTCATCCATAAAAAGGTTAGAGCGTTGCCTACGACACATGGCCGACCAATAGGCAACCAAGTCCAAAGCCAAAGGTAAGCAAAGTACTAGGTCAGTGACCGACAAGTCATAAGGCGTCCAGCTCAAGACGTTAAAGAAGCGCTACTAGGAGGCAACCTAGTACCTTTTGAATCTATGCTTGCTATTTGATCACTTTTTATAGTAGGACGCACCTAGTTGCTCATGATCCTGGGATTTTAAATAAAACAAGCGCAAGCTCGGAAGGTAGTCATACCTTACAAAACATATATATGTATGTTTAGGTAGTGAAAATACCTTAGATATGCATGTATGTAAACAAAAAAACACTTCACAAAATATATATATGTATGTTTAGGTAGAAAAATACCTTAGATATGCATGTATGTAAAGAAAAAACACTTCACAAAATATATATATGTATGTTTAGGTAGAAAGATACCTTAGATATGCATGTATGTAAACAAAAAATACTTCACAAAATATATATGTATGTTTAGGTAGAAAGATACCTTGGATATGCATGTATATAGCAAAAATACCTTACAAAACATATATATGTATGCTTAGGTAGCAAGATACCTTGAATATGCATGTATATAGCAAAATACCTCATGAAAAAAAAAGAAGAAAAAAAAAACAAACAAGAAAAAGAAATAAACAAATGATAATGATAAAAAAAAAGAAGGAGAAAAAAGAAAAATAAGTTGTCAAGCTGAAAAACCAACATGCTTTTGAAAAGAGATGACTTCCAACTTTTCTTTGGAAAAATTCACTGATCATAACTAGTTTTTGAAAAAATGTGTATACACCTGAGGGGTGAATGCTGTGAAGATTTTCCCAGACGCCCAAAATGGACTCGGATGAATGCACAAATTGATAAAAGAACATATTTTGGAAACGTTGGGTTGACTAAAATAGAGGAAATGAATCCTGAGCCCTAGCATCACATGACCATAAAAATTTGACACTTGAGCGTCCGCATAGGCGCATGCATGACCAGTTTTGCATAAAATTTCCAAATCATCATTTTTTGCATTTGTGTCATGGAAATAATGTGGGGCATCCCTTTTTATCCTTGAACCAAACCAAACCCTGACATGTATCATGTCTAGCCATTCTACAAGCCTTGAGCCAAAATCCTGACTCACCATAAACCTTACCCTCGGAAGCAAAAAAAAGAAGGAAAGGAAATTTCCAATCAAAGAGAAAGCAAAAAAGGAAGGAAAGGAAATTCCCAATCAAAGAGAAAGCAAAAAAGGAAGGAAAGGAAATTCCCAATCAAAGAGTGGGAGAAAGAGAAAAAAGAAAATAAAGGAAATTCCCAATCAAAGAGTGGGAGAAAGAAAAAAGAAAAGAAAGAAAATTCCCAACCAAAGAATGGGAGAAAGTAAAAAAGAAGGAAGCTCCTGGTCAAAGAAACCAGAAGAAATGTGCAGAGAGGTCTTTGGACCAGACAACATCTGAACAGTACAGAATTGTCATCAAATGAACAAAAGAAAGAAAAGGAAACCATGACCTAAAGTGGTCTTCTCCCTTTGATTACCAACCAAAATCTTGTGCGTCGGTGACTTGTTCGCCTCGCGCAAAACCAAAACAGAAAAGGAAAAGGCAAAAAAATAATCAAAAGCCGAAAAACTCATCAAAAGAACCCATTCCCAAGGGAAGTCCTATTGATCCATGATCACGCATGTAATTTTTGATTTGATAGGAAATAATTTGCAAAGTCAAGTCATGACATATCTATGGTTCGGAATTAGGATGAAACACTTACCTGTGCGAGATTGATACACTTTGAGTGGATTTCTTCTATTTTTGTCGAACCCAGTGTTTCCTCTAAATGGTCATTTAGAAACGAAATGCTAACATCCAAAATCTCATTTATGGTTGTGGGGGATTTCATCAACATACTCTCCTTCCCCGGTAAACGCATTGTTCTTTTCACTCGGAAAAAAAAGGGGCATATGCTGCTCTAATTAGTTGGAATATTTGTCTTTTTGCTAAAGCATGTTTGCATTTTAGTGGAGAAAACACCGAGACTTTTTCAAGTCTCACAAGTTATCCAGAACTACGTAGGTCTGAGTTCCTCATTGGAGGATACGTAGGAGCAAGAGCCTCGCTTTTGTCGACCACACCGCCTTTTGTTGCCATGACCCAAGAGCTGGTAGCCCGCGGAGACACCTTACGGTTATCCGCACCTCGTCATTCAGTCACCCCAAGTGTGATTGACGAGCAGAGGCCAATATGGTCATCTGCGCCCTTTCCGGAGATGTCAGCATTTTCCGATGGAGACTTTTCAAGTCTCACAAATTATCTAGAACTACGTAGGTCTGAGTTCCTCATTGGAGGATACGTAGGAGCAAGAGCCTTGCTTTTGTCGGCCGCCCCATAATCTTTGTCATACTGACCCTGAGGTCATGTGACATGCACCCTTGTGTCATCCAGAGGCGGCGGGCCCGATGATACGCGGAGATACCTTACGGTTATCCACACCCTTGTGTCATCCAGAGGCGGCGGGCCCGATGATACGCGGAGATACCTTACGGTTATCCGCACCCTTTTGTCATCCAGAGGCGGCGGGCCCGATCACAAGCAGAGACAAAATTTGGTCATTCTGCACCCTTGTGTCATCCAGAGGCGGCGGGCCCGATGATACGCGGAGATACCTTACGGTTATCCGCACCCTTGTGTCATCCAGAGGCGGCGGGCCCGATGATGCGCGGAGATACCTTACGGTTATCCGCACCCTTTTGTCATCCAGAGGCGGCGGGCCCGATGACAAGCAGAGACAAAATTTGGTCATTCTGCACCCTTGTGTCATCCAGAGGCGGCGGGCCCGATGATACGCGGAAATACCCGAGTGGTTATCCGTATAAACATTCTTTTGCTATCTGTAAGACAGAACGCTTGATAGCATGCAGAGACTGACATAGTCTTCTGCACCTTTTGTTCCTCCGGGAACAACAAGTCATTTACATGCGGAAATTTTATGGTCACCTGCGACTCTCGTCAACCGAGAGGAGCGAAATTAGTGTCATACACTAATTTTCGTCCGGGGACCTTTGCTTGATGACATGCGACCTTTCTTTGGTCCTTGTGAGGTGCTTGGCACCCATCATTAGGCAATTTGTGAAATTCCAGGAACGACAAGTCATGGTCACCCGCGACTCTCGTCAACCGAGAGGAGCGAAATTAGTGTCATACACTAATTTTCGTCCGGGGACCTTTGCTTGATGACATGCGACCTTTCTTTGGTCCTTGTGAGGTGCTTGGCACCCATCATTAGGCAATTTGAGAAATTCCGGGAACAACAAGTCATTTGCATGTGGAGATTTTATGGTCACCAGCGACTCTCGTCAAATCGAGAGGAACGAAATTAGTGTCTTATCTTTACTTCCCTTTTATCTCCAATAAAAGACAAGTAAAGAGGGGCAACTGTCATACCCTAATTTCGTCCGGGGACCTTTGCTTGATGACATGCGACCTTTCTTTGGTCCTTGTGAGGTGCTTGGCATCTATCATTAGGCAATTTGTGAAATTCCAGGACATGCCGAAAAACCAAAAAAAATATTGATGCACAATCCGTAAGTTTCCGTGACACACCGGAAATCAAATGGAAGCATCGTTGCATAATTAAGTGAGGTTCCGTAACATTCCGTAAGTCAAAAAGGGGATGATTATGTAATCCGCAAGGTTCCGTAACATTACGGAAAGAAAACAAGTATCGTTACGAAATTCGTAAGTTTCCGTAACTTTACAAAAAAAAGAATCACCAAAAAAAGCAGAGGGGGGTGTACTTAGTAAAAATGGGGGTGCAAATAGCACCCAGGCCCACTTGGGCCCTCCAGAATATTCCTCCAGAAGGCTGTTGCTTCTGGAGGAAGCAACCTGGCTCGCTTGGGCGAGCTGGGCGGCAACCACCTCCCCTATTTTGCTATAAATAGGGGAGGAAGTGAAGAAGAAAAGGGTTCAGCCCCTTAGGCACTTCTCTCTCTTTCGAATTTGCTTGGAAAAATTGTTTCCGTGAAGAAAATCTAAGCCGAGGCGCTTCCGAAACGTTTCCGTAACGTTTTCCGTGAAGAATTTCGCAAAGGTTTCAACCGTTCTTCATTCGTTCTTCATCGTTCTTCGATCTTCAACGGGTAAGTACCTCGAACCAAGCTTTTCGATTCATTCTATGTACCCTTGGTGGTCCACATTGTGTTTCGTGCATTTTTATTCTCGTTTTGTTTACTTTTTATACCCCCTCTTGACGTGCTTAAGCCATTTTACTTAAGTCATTTCTCGCTTAACTTAAAAATAAAATAAATTTCCACCGAACGTTTGAATTGTATTATCCGTTAACTTCGGTTAAAATAAATTCCGACCGTTCGGTCGTGCCGTAACCACGTTGGAAACCAAAAAAGAGGTAAAAAATGATATAATAATAAAAAAAAACATCTTTTAGTAAAATAAAGCGGAAAATCAATCGGACGTTTTCTCTTTGGGATTTCTCATTCTTAATCGTATTGATTAATAACTAAAGTGAAACTAAGGCTAAAATCAACTCGCCTAGTCAAGCTCGTCCATAAAAATAGGTTTTTGAAGTTTGTCATTTCAATTTCTCACTAAGTAAAATGGATCATTTTTAAGGTCCAACGCCTTAAAATGATCACCACTTAAGTAAAAAAGAATCACTTGATAAGAAAGAACTACGTAGGTCTGATTTCCTCATCGCAATTGAGGATACGTAGGAGCAAAAGCCCCGCTTTTGTCGACCACCCCAAGAGATCGTTAATGGTCCAACGCCTTAACGTTTCTCTCCTTTCAAAATCAAAAGACCGTTTAATGGTCCAACACCTTAAATGACCTTTTGTTCAAATAAAACATATTTTGCAAAAAAAACAAAAACAACTTAACCAAACACTTTGTTCCGAAAGAACTACGTAGGTCTGATTTCCTCATCGCAAATTGAGGAATACGTAGGAGCAAAGGGAAACACCCTTGTCGACCACAAAAAGAGAAAAATATAAAGGGTATAAAGGATATAAGGACGTAAAAGGGAACATAAAAATCAAAGTCATGTTTGCACATTCGATTAAAGGCTGTCGTCCCTTGTGACGGACGTGTGGGGTGCTAACACCTTCCCCGTGCGTAAATACAACTCCCGAACCTTTCACTTAAAAGTTCGTAGATCGCGTCTTTTCCGGTTTTTCCGACGTTTTCCTCAAATAAACGTTGGTGGCGACTCCGCGCGCATTCCTTTCGTGGAACACGCATCCCGTGAGTCACGTGTCGCCCTCCCGCCGAAGGGTAGGTTGCGACACTAGGCCACCCCCTGATATTGGAGGAGGGCCAACTGTGCGAGCACAACCAGAGAGGGAGGCTGTCACACAGGTACTATGCATACCGGGGCAAGATTTCACCCGTACCGCTGCAAAGAGATGAGTGCGGACCATGCGCACCAACATGACCACTCTTACACAAATATAGATGACATTGCTACTTAGCAACATTCTGCCCAGCGACCGCAATGCCAATCTCCCCCTGCAAAAGTATCAGTTGGTCTGTGTCGTCCCGACATGGGTAAGTATGCATATGGTTCAACTGATTTCTGATACCATCTATTGTTTGCAGGGATCGCACCCACAAAGACACCCAGTGGACCTGAAGAAGTACAACAGGGCCCTGGGGTTTCCAGCTCTGGTTACGGGCCTCTGTCGGCCCTACAGGGCGCCCGTTCCCCCCCAGCAAGTTCATGTCGTCGTGGCATAGGTAAGTATGCACCTCCCCCAACTGATTTCTGATCTCATCTATTGTTTGCAGGGATTGTGCCCGCAAGACACCTAGTGGACTCGAAGAAGGCCAACAGGGTCTTGGAGTTGCCAGCTCTAAATACGGGTCTCTGTCAGTTCTAGGGAGTGCCTGTCGCCCCCAACAAGGTCATCAGGCCCCCCTACCAATCGAGCTTTCATCAAGAAGTACTGCGCCCCCAGGCAGGCGCAGGGCGAAACACCACATCAGCATTGGGATGGCTGGTAGCGGGCAATAGACACACCGGCACCACCTCTAGAGTTCACCTCAGCTCATCCATAAAAAGGTTAGAGCGTTGCCTACGACACATGGCCGACCCATAGGCGACCAAGTCCAAAGTCAAAGGTAAGCAAAGTACTAGGTCAATGACCAACAAGTCATAGGGCGTCCAGCTCAAGACGTTAAAGAAGCGCTACTAGGAGGCAACCTAGTACCTTTTGAATCTATGCTTGTTATTTGATCACTTTTTATAGTAGGACGCACGTAGTTGCTCATGATCCTGGGAATTTAAATAAAATGAGCACAAGCTCGGAAGGTAGTCATACCTCACAAAATATATGTATGCGTGTTTAGGTAGTGAAAAATACCTTAGATATGCATGTATGTAAACAAAAACACACTTCACAAAATATATATATATATATATGTTTAGGTAGCAAGATGCCTTAGATATGCATGTATGTAGCAAAAAGATACCTCACAAAATATATATATATGTATGTTTAGGTGGCAAGATACCTTGGATATGCATGTATATAGCAAAAATACCTTACAAATATACACATGTTTAGGTAGCAAAATACCTCATGAAAAAAAAAGAAAAAAAAAACAAAAACAAACAAGAAAAAGAAATAAACAAATAAAAAAAAGAGAGGAAAAAGGAAAAGGAAAATAAGTTGTCTAGCTGAAAAACCAACATGCTTTTGAAAAGAGATGACTTCTAACTTTTCTTTGAAAAAATTCGCTGATCATAGCTATTTTTTGGAAGAAATGTGTGTGTACACCTGAAGGGTAAACGCTGTGAAAATTTTCCCGGACGCCCGAAATGGACTCAAATGAATGCACAAATTGATAAAAGAACATATTTTGGAAACATTGGGTTGACTAAAATAGAGGAAATGAATCCTGAGCCCTAGCATCACATGACCATAAAATTTTGACACTTGAGTGTCCGCATAGGTACATGCATGAACCAAACAAAAACCCTGACATGTATCATGACTAGCCATTCTACAAGCCTTGAGCCAAAATCCTAACTCACCATAAACCTTGACCTAGGGTGAGAATGTCAATCCTTACCCTCAGAAGCAAAAAAAGGAAAGAAGGAAAATTTCCAATCAAAGAGAAAGCAAAAAGAAAAGAAAGGAAATTCCCAATCAAAGAGTGGGAGAAAGCAAAAAGAAAAGAGAGGAAATTCCCAATCAAGAATGGGAGAAAGAAAAAAAGGGAAGAAGAAGAAGGAAAGAAAGCTCCTGATCAAGGATCGAAAGAAAACAGAAGAAATGTGCAGAAAGGTCTTTGGACCGGACAATATCTGAACAATACAGAATTGTCACCAAATGAACAAAAGGAAGGAAAGGAAACCATGACCTAAAGTGGTCTTCTCCCTTTGATTACCAACCAAAATCCTGTGCGTCGGTGACTTGTTCGCCTCGCGTCAAACAAGAACAGAAAAGGAAAAAGCCAGAAAAAAAAAAGATCAAAAGCCAAAAAACCCACCAAAAGAACCCATTCCCAAGGGAAGTCCTATTGATCCATGATCACGCATGTAATTTTTGATTTGATAGGAAATAATTCGCAAAGTCAAGTCGTGACATATCTATGGTTCGGAATTAGGATGAAACACTTACCTGTGCGAGGTTGATACACTCTGAGTGATTTTCCCCTATTTTTGTTGAACCCAGTGTTTCCTCTAAATGGTCATTTAGAAACGAAATGCTAACATCCAAAATCTCATCTATGGTTATGGGGGGGTTTCATCAGTAGGCTCTCCTTCCCCGGTAAACGCATTGTTTTTCACTCAAAAAAAGCATATGCTGCTCTAATTAGTTGGAATACTTGTCTCTTTACTAAAGCATGTTTGCATTTTAGTGGAGAAAACACCGAGACTTTTTCAAGTCTCACAAGTTATCAAGAACTACGTAGGTCTGAGTTCCTCATTGGAGGATACGTAGGAGCAAGAGCCTCGCTTTTGTCGACCATACCGCTTTTTGTTACCATGACCCAAGAGCTAGTAGCCTGCGGAGACACATTATGGTTATCCACACCTCGTCATTCAGTGACCCCAAGTGTGATTGACGAGCAGAGGCCAATGTGGTCATCTGCGCCCTTTCCGGAGATGTCAGCATCTTCCGGTGGAGACTTTGTCAAGTCTCACAAGTTATCTAGAACTACGTAGGTCTGAGTTCCTCATTGGAGGATACGTAGGAGCAAGAGCCTTGCTTTTGTCGGCCGCCCCACAATCTCTGTCATACTGACCCTGAGGTCATGTGACATGCGGAGACAAATTATGGTCATTCCGCACCCCTTTGCCATTCAGACACAGTCGTGTCCGATGGCACGCAGAGACAAATTATGGTCATTATGCACCCTTTTGTCATCCAGAGGCGGCGGGCCCGATGACATGCGGAGACAAATTATGGTCATTCCGCACCCCTTTGCCATTCAGACACAATCGTGTCCGATGGCACACAGAGACAAATTATGGTCATTCTGCACCCTTTTGTCATCCAGAGGCGGCGGGCCCGATGACATGCGGAGACAAATTATGGTCATTCCGCACCCCTTTGCCATTCAGACACAATCGTGTCCGATGGCACGCAGAGACAAATTATGGTCATTCTGCACCCTTTTGTCATCCAGAGGCGGCGGGCCCGATGACATGCGGAGACAAATTATGGTCATTCCGCACCCCTTTGCCATTCAGACACAGTCGTGTCCGATGGTACGCAGAGACAAATTATGGTCATTCTGCACCCTTTTGTCATCCAGAGGCGGCGGGCCCGATGACATGCGGAGACAAATTATGGTCATTCCGCACCCCTTTGCCATTCAGACACAGTTGTGTCCGATGGCACGCAGAGACAAATTATGGTCATTCTGCACCCTTCGTCAATCGCGGCCGACAAGCCCGTTGACACCAGAGATTTACATCATCTTCCGCACTTACAAGATCTGTCATACTGACTTTTGAGTCACGCTGACGGGCGAAAATACCCGAGTGGTTATCCGTATAAACATTCTTTTGCTATCTGTAAGACAGAACGCTTGATAGCAGGCAGAGACTGACATCGTCTTCTGAACCTTTTAACAACAAGTCATTTGCATGCGGAAATTTTATGGTCACCCGCGACTCTCGTCAACCGAGAGGAACGAAATTAGTGTCTTATCTTTACTTTCCTTTTATCTCCAATAAAAGACAAGTAAAGAGGGGCAACTGTCATACCCTAATTTCGTCCGGGGACCTTTCCTTGATTACATGCGACTTTTGTTTGGTCCTTGTAAGGTGCTTGGCACCCATCATTAGGCAATTTGTGAAATTCCGGGACATGCCGGAAAACAAAAGAAAATATTGATGCACAATCCGTAAGGTTCCGTGACACACCGGACATCAAATGGAAGCATCGTTGCACAATTAGTGAGGTTCCGTAACATTCCGTAAGTCAAAAAGGGGATGATTATGTAATCCGCAAGGTTCCGTAACATTACGGAAAGAAAACAAGTATCGTTACGAAATTCGTAAGTTTCCGTAACTTTACGAAAAAAGAATCACAAAAAAAAGGCAGGGGGGTGTACTTAGTAAAAATGGGGGTGCAAATAGCAACCATGCCCACTTGGGCCCTCCAGAAGATTCCTCCAGAAGGCTGTTGCTTCTAGAGGAAGCAACCCTGCTCGCCTGGGTGAGCTGAGCTCGCCTGGGCGAGCTGGGCGGCAAGCATCTCCCCTATTTTGCTATAAATAGGGGAGGAAGTGAAGTGGAAAAGGGTTCAGCCCCTTAGGCACTTCTCTCTCTTTCGAATTTGCTTGGAAAAATTGTTTCCGTGAAGAAAATCCAAGCTGAGGCGCTTCCGAAACGTTTCCGTAAGGAATTTCGCGAAGGTTTCGACCGTTCTTCAACGTTCTTCATTCGTTCTTCATCATTCTTCGATCTTCAACGGGTAAGTACCTCGAACCAAGCTTTTCGATTCATTCTATGTACCCGTGGTGGTCCACATTGTGTTTCGTGTATTTTTATTCTCGTTTCATTTACTTTTTATACCCCCTTTTGACGTGCTTAAGCCATTTTATTTAAGTCATTTCTCGCTTAACCTAAAAATAAAATAAATTTTCACCGATTGTTTGAATTGTATTATCCGTTAACTTCGGTTAAAATGAATTCCGACCGTTCGGTCGTGCCGTAACCACGTTGGAAATCAAAAAAGAGGTAAAATAATAATATAATAATCAAAAAAACGTCTTTAGTAAAATAAAGCGGAAAATCAATCGGACGTTTTCTCTTTGGGATTTCTCATTCTTAATTGAATTGACTAATAACTAAAGTGAAACTAAGGCTAAAATCAACTCGCCTAGTCAAGCTCGTCCATAAAAATAGGTTTTTGAAGTTTGTCATTTCAATTTCTTACTAAGTAAAATGGATCATTTTCAAGGTCCAACGCCTTAAAATGATCACCTTTTAAGTAAAAAAGAATCACTTGATAAAAAAGAACTACGTAGGTCTGATTTCCTCATCGCAATTGAGGAATACGTAGGAGCAAAGGGAAACACCCTTGTCGACCACAAAAAGAGAAAAATATAAAAAGGGTATAAAGGATATAAGGACATAAAAGGGAACGTAAAAATCAAGGTCATGTTTGCACATCCGATTAAGGGCTGCCGTCCCTTGTGACGGACGTGTGGGGTGCTAATACCTTCCCCGTGCGTAAATACAACTCCCGAACCTTTCACTTAAAAGTTCGTAGATCGCGTCTTTTCCGGTTTTTCCGACGTTTTCCTCAAATAAACGTTGGTGGCGACTCCGCGCGTATTCCTTTCGTGTAACACGCATCCCGCGAGTCTCGCGTCGCCCTCCCGCCGAAGGGTAGGTTGCGACAAAAACAAACGTGTGCAGCTTTCATTTTAGAATCCCAACTTAAAAGAAATTTAGTCATTCCTTGATCCACATGGGCTTTATTGGGCTTGTAACATGGTTAAGGGTAAGAGGGCTATGAAAGAAAGGATTATAGGCTCAAAGAGTGTTTGAGGGTTATATTGAGTAAGAACCCTGAGAGCGTTGCTTGTACCTTTTGGGCTTGTAACTTGGAGATCTTTGTCTCTCTTTTTTTTATTCGCCTTTGGTGGATTTTGTTTTCTTTTTTCTTTTCATTGTTTCACAACTTCATGCATGTGTTGTTTGCATTGCTCTTCTCGTTGGTTTAGCAGTGCTTCCTACTCAGGGTTCCTATTTTGAGCTTTTGCTTTTTTTGTTTATTTTTAGAAAATAAATATGCTTTGGCTCGAAGGGGGTAGCAAAGGATAAACTAGTGTTTGGGATGTTGAAACATGGCCATGTGTCATTTCAAATCTTGACTTAGATCCTTTTGTAGTTTGGATTTTGGGACAAAACCTAAATAACACGCCCCTGATTGTTTTTTTTTTTAATTTCTATATCACCTTAATTTTTGCTTAGGCCATTGTTCGCACTCCGGGGTACTACTTGTTTTTGTGGATGCGAAATCTACCGGCAAGTGCACCGAGTTGTCAAGTAAATAATTAAAACGGTGCGAATCGAGTATCGAACTCAGGGAACTTGTTTTACTTGGCAAAGCATCATTCAGTAAATAGGTATTTGTGTAACAAATTAATTATCAAGAAGTAATTCTATTCTAATCAAAAGCAAAAAACATGAGCAATTGAGTGTGAAAACAAATATGTAAAAGTGTTGGGTTCTTCTACTGAGTTACTTGATGCAATTAGGGTTTTTCTCTATTTAAAATTATTTTTGTGTTCTATGCCAAGAGCTCAAATACCAAACACCGATGTCTCGTGAGTTTGGCCTAATTTAAATTAAACTTCGTTCTCAGATGTCTCTTGTTGAACTTAGCCTAATTTAAATAGCATTATAGTTACAGCATAATAAAAACTAGATTACCGCACTCCGTGTCCAACAGTTCGATAACCTAGCCCTGCTCAATCCAGTTCTAAGGATGCAGTACATTTTCCAATGCTAAAGCTCCTAACCTTACACACAAATGGGTGATCAAACCACAAGCATTCATACAATAAGTAAAGAAAGAAACATTGAACACATGAAAATAACTTCGAATAAATAATAATAATATTTACATGAAGTACTCAGCAGAATTTCCCAACAAAGGAATTTAGCCCTCCATTACAAGGAAGCACCTTTCACAAATAGGAGAAGGGTTTCAGAGAAAAGACCAGATTACAAAGCAGTGGGGATGTCTCCTCCACCTCTAAGAACCTAGAAGTCACCCCTAGACCTAAAATCTACCTAAAAGTTAGGGTCTTTGCTTCCTTGCTCAACTTTTCCTCTATTCTCTGCACACAATTCGTAGTCTATTCTGACCTCTTTCTCATTCTCTGTAATTCATGCTTAAAAAGGGCTTTTTGTCCATGAAGGCACACTTAGCGCTACTTTCACGCTTAGCGCGAGTAAATGAATTCTCGCTTAGCACCATTCTCGCGCTAAGAGCAGAAGAGAAAATCTTCTCGCTGAGCGAGCTGATGATGTGCTGAGCGCGTGATGATAAGGAAGATTCTCTTCAATATTCTTCTCACTCGCTAAGCGGATGATGCCTCGCTTATGGTTGAGTCTCGCTAAGCGCATAGTCCAGGCTTAGCGAGACAACAACATTTGCACCTTCAAATTTTTCTCCTTTTTACCTGAAATTGAAGTGAAATTTACATTAAAATCATATGGAAGGCTTCTACTGAGCACAAATAAAAACTAAATAAAATATATTTACAATCCTACCAAAAAGAACCATAAATTTGGAGAAACATATACATTTTTGAAAACTTTTCTATACAAAAGTTATTCGTAAAAGACGACTAACAAACTCCCCCAAATTTACAGTTTTGCTTGTCCTCAAGTAAAGAAGGAACAGTGCACTTGTCCTCAAGTGACAAACTCACAATGGTTATTCACAAGGTGTTTGTTCCAAAGAATTCAATCACATGACATGAATGGCATACAATGCTTTAATCAACAGCTTCTCACAAGACATGCATCTTTTCAAAGATATGAACTTGATTATTAAGCATCACAACTGAATTAAGCTAGCAAGAATGACAGGTATCAAGGAAGGATCATCAACCAAAGCCCCACGGTCACTGTTTCACTCAAGCACAAGTGTTTAGGCTTATTCAACAATCAACGACTAACACAAGTTGCAATCTTTGCAATTCATCTCATGTCATACAGTTATAAACACACAAACTGAATCCGAAGGACTTTTCTAGACTTGTAATGAGGCTGGGCTGCAAATAAGTCATGGTTTTTCAAGGATGCAAAAGCTTAAGTTCTAGGAGAGCATTCATCCTTAGATAAACTCTTTTCTTTTTATTTCCAACTTCAATTACTCACCTTAAAGCAGTTAGCTTTTCTTTTTCTTAGATAACAACACACACAATTTTATTTTAAATACTTATAGTTTTTTTTAACAACAACTCTTTACTTGCTGCTTATTTTTGTTGTGTGTGCTTCTATTTCTTACCATAAACTCCCCTAAATTTGGGGCAAATTTGCTTTGAACCAAAATATCCTTTTATGAATGATGCTCTCCTACAACTTAAGATAAGGTGGAAAGAGATAAACTGTACAGGCTCAAGGTTCAATCAAGCAATCATACTTTCAGCTCAAAATGGGTGCAAGGGATAAATCAATCATGCACAGGGTAAGCTTTTTGGCTAAGTGGCTATCTTCAATCAAAACATGGTCTTCATCATCTTCAAATTCATGCATTCATTCCATAATCAGAGATTCATGCAAAAATCGTTACTCAATGTTAGTCGTTCTCTCACAATTAAAGATCACACTCTCACCTGGTTGCGGCTAATGCGCTCCTTCATAATCAACCTAACAAACCAACTAACATTTTCAGTCATGATCCTAATTCCATGTTCTTTCTCTTCTAATGACTACATGCTCATTCAAGGCATATGATCTACGCATTCCAATTCACTCAAAACATGCAATCGATCAATTCAAACCAACAAACACTGAATTTTCCAAATCAAACATCAACCACTACATAAAATAAAATGTACTATTCAACTAGCTTTAAACAAGCTATCACGCAATCCAAAACTAAAATAAAAACTATAAACTAAAATTTAAAAACTAAAACATAAATATAAACCAAATTAAAAATGTACTGAAAATAGAATAATAATAAAAGTGTTCAAAGGACAGGAAAGTAAGAATCCTATCACTGGTCCTGCTGGTGATCCCTGCGGGGCGTTCAGCTTCAGCATTGGTGTGGATACTGGTGATGCCTGTGGGTTGGCCTCCGCAATCACTAGGTCAGCCTCTGGATTAGTCTTTGGTACAAATGATTCTGGGGGAGTGGGCTCATCATCCTCCTGAGCAGCATGGGTAGTCTCCGGATTTGGTTGAGGCTCTTGAGCTGCGGAGGCCCCACCTCCTCCATGAGAAGAATGTTGGACTGCTGGCTAGGCCACTTGTAAAGAAAAGTCTTCCATGCTCCTAATTGGCTGTTGTTGAGCCAAACTATGCAAACTATGCAAACTCTGCATCACCAGGATCTGACCCTGGTAAATGCTCTGCAGCATCGCCATCATGAGGTCTGTGCTCTAAGCGGAGGGACTGGAAGTAGCTGGGACTTGAGGAATGGGAGTTGGTGCAGTAGGTGGATGGGGAGCAGCAGAAGATGGACCCTCAGATCCTCTAGCCCTACTCTTGCGGGTCCCTGGAAAGTTGACCATGGGGTCATCCAGGTTCCAATAGTTCTTCTTCATGTAAGCCAAGTTAATGGCTGGGCTGAGGGACTCATAAGTCACAGAATTTGAAGTAACTCCTCGGGCCATGCACAAAGCAGTGATAAGGGCTAGAAATCCAAGCCTCAAGGAGTTCGACTGGGCCATAAGAGAAATCTGACCAGAAATAAGGGCTCCGACATTCATATCTATCTTCATAACTAGTCCGTAAACCAACCTTGCCCTATCCAAGTTCAAATCAGAAGTATGTGAGGTAGGGGCAAGGTTGAAATAGGACAAAACACTCCAAGTTTGCGCCAAGGTGGTGAGGTCCTTCCTCAGCAGCTTCCATGGCAGGCCCTCAGCATTAAGAACAAATCCCCTACCAGGGACATAAAGTTAGGCCACCAGCTTCTAAGGATCTGGCCTGAGTCTACAGAATTTGGAGTATGCTGGAAGTGTCTCCCTTGGCTTTAAGACAACCGGTGTCTCCAAGAAAGTGTTGAGGGAATCCGCATCAAACTTAATTAGATGCCCTCTGACCCTAACCTGCTTGGGAGATTTATCCTCCGGGTCATACAAATTAGCATAAAACTCCTTCACAAGAGCCACATCGATGCTCCCCTCCATAAGGTTTGTCAATATCCTGTGCTAGTTCCTTCTCACCAGCTCTGTCCAAAACTCATCAAATTCTATAACAAAGAGCTTCACGTTCCTTTCCGAAAGGATGTTTCGGCCAAGAACACTGTTAGTGTAGCGGTTCTAAGCATCCTCAGAAGTGAATCTATGAGTGTCATAGTGAGGATGAGGCCTGGAAGCTGTGGCTTACCTTTTCCTAGAAGCTATCTGCACAAAAGAAACACAGGAACCAAGTTAAAATAGGTTTTATTTGAATTAAAAAGCAGAAAAATAAAACTGAAATTCAGACTGGGCGCTTAGCGCGACAGATGCGCTTAGTGTGCCTTATGAAAATTTACTCAATGTTATAAAAAGATAACTTTTACAACGTCTCATTCTCTAGGGTTTTTCAAAGGAAGTGTAAAAATACCCTATTACAGTACCCAACACATAAGAGACACTAAGAGGAATTCTAACTAACCAGGAGAAGGTTAAGAAGTCAAGATTACCTCAGAGAAACTTTGAAATAGAGGATTGAGGGATTTTCTCCACTGAATCTTTGAGGAGTTTTCTGTGGATTCCGCTCCGATTAAAGTGTTCCTCTTGGTGTGGGGGTTCAACGGCAAGCAACGACGGCTTACGGTGGCCACTGGTGGTCTTGGGTGGTGGAAAAATGAGGTTTTAGGGTTTGGGTGGCATTTTGGAGAAGAGGAGAGTGAAAAATCGTGTTGTTCACGCCGATAATGTATTTATAACCTGCAAATCACGCTTAGCGAGCTCATCGCGCTAAGCTGAAGTCCACTTTTCACGCTGTTTGGCTTTCGGCAAGTGCACCGGATCACACAAGTAGTATAAAATGGTAAGAACCGAGTATCGAACACTTGGGGAACTTGTGTTATTTGGTAAGCTATTTCAACAAATAGGCGTCTAGTGTGTAAAGGTAAGTGTGAATATGAATAGGTGTATAAACTATCTGTGCAAAATGAAAGAAAATCACGTGAGAGAAATGATGTGTAAAATCAAGTAGAGAACACGTTGGCCTTCCTAATAGGTGCTTGATGCTAAAAAGATATTCTCTATCTAACAATGCTCATGTGTTCTTATGATGTCTCTTGAGATACTAAACCCCGATTCCTCATGATAGTTTAGCCTAATCCTGATCAAGCATTGTCCGCAGATTCCTCTTGTAAGACTAAACTCAACCAGGACCGCATTAAGACACACATACACAACTAAATTATCGTACCCCGATGCCTCGTGAAAGCACGACAACTCAGCCCTGCACTATCAAGGACTTTAGAGTCAAACTAGTTTCCATTTCAGATCCTAAGGTGAGGTCTTCTCCGAGCTCTAGCCAACATAGGGGTGTCCTACACCTTCTACTATACAAAGCTTCATAGGGAGCCATGCCAATGGTAGAGAGAAAAAATGTTGTTGTAAGTGAACTCTATCAATGGAAGAAAGCTCTCCCAACTACCCTTTTGCTCTAAGACACACACCCTCAAAAAGTCCTCCAGGGACTGAATGGTCCGTTCAGTTTGGCCATCAGTCTGAGGATGGTAGGCTGAACTTATTCTAAGCTTGGTTCCCAATGCTCTGTTCAGGCTCTCCCAAAACCTTGAGGTAAACCTAGGATCTCTATTAGACACTATGCTAGATGGCACACCATGTAATTTGACAATCTCACTAATATACAGGGAGGTCAACTTTTCCAAGGAAAATATGATATTAATGGGAATAAAGTGAGCAGACTTGGTCAGCCTTTCAACAATAACCCAAATAGAATCAAAACCTTTGGGGGTTTTAGGTAGTCCTACAACAAAATCCATAGAAATATTGTCCCACTTCCACTAGGGTATCTCCAATTGTTGTAACTTCCCTGAAGGTCTCTGATGTTCTATCTTAGCCTTCTGACAGACTAAACATGCATACACAAACTCACTAACCTCTCTCTTCATGTTGGGCCACCAAAACATCATCTTTAAATCCTGATACATTTTGGTAGCACCAGGATGGATACTCAGATTACTCCTATGTCCTTCCTCTAGGATCATCTTCCTAAGTTTGGGCACATTAGGAACACAAATCCTATCTTGAAGCCTCAAGACCCCATCCAATCCAACATTGAAACTACTCTCTCTTCCTGACTCTATAGCTTCTAACTGAGTCCTTAGAAAAGGGTCAGTCTTCTGGCCTTCCCTGATATCTCCTAGTAACCCACTGGTGATCCTCAAAGTCCATAATCTCACACTGTTAGGGGTAACCTCACATACAAGGCAAAGGTCTCTAAATTTTTTTAGGAGATCCATTTCTCTAACCATCAAGGCAGATATATGTAGTGATTTCCTACTCAAGGCGTCAGCCACTGCATTGACTTTACTAGGATGGTAGTGTTCGCGGCCGGCAAGTGTATCGGATCGCACAAGTAGTATTAAACGGTAAGAACCGAGTATCGAACTCTCGGGGAACTTGTGTTATCTGGAAAGCTATTTCGATAAATAGGTGTCTGGTATGAAAAGATGATTTTGGTTATGAACAGGTATGTAAACTATCTATGCAAAAAGAAAGAAAATCACGCAAGAGAAATGTTGTGTAAAAACAAGTAGAGAACGCGTTGGTCTTCCTAATAGGTTCCTAATGCTAAAACAAATGTTCTCTATCTAACAATGCTCATGTATTCCTATGTTGTCTCCTGGACTGCTAGACCCCGATTCCTCATGATAGCCTAGCCTAATCCTGATCAAGCCTCGTTCGCAGATTCCTCTTGTAAGACTAAACTCAACCAGGATTGCATTAAGACACACATACACAACTAAGTTATTGTACCCCGATTCCTTGTGATAGTACAACAACTTAGCCCCGTACTATCAAGGACTTTAGAATCAGACCAGTTTCCATTGTTGAATGACCCTAACAAAGCATGCATCTACGTGGACATGGTAAAGGCATACTGGAATGAAAAGCAAATAGCACAGAGAACACACAAAACATCATTACATAGATAGAAATATATTTACATCAGGTACCTACAGGGAAGATCCAACAGAGGATTTAGCTTTCCATAGTCCGGAAACCTCTAGGATCTCACAATCACTCACAAACTCATCTCAAGCTCTCAGAACGGCTTCCGCTTCGAGCTCTCATCTCTACAGATCTTCACATAGCAAAATCTCTCAGAACTCTCTGGAACTTGGACCTTTCTCTCTCTAGAACTTCCTACACATGCAAAAGCTTCAAGCCAAGGCCAGACTCTCGTGCATGCAGAGGCTTCTCAAGAAAAAATGCCAAACTCCTCCAAAAAATATGATTTCAAGCTTAAATAGGTGGGTTGGTCCGTGCTCGCGCGCTTAGCACAAATCTGAATCGCTTAGCGCGCATAAGTGGATTTTGGCTTAGCGCGCTTCTCTCGGTTATCGGATGAGCTGAAGCGGTGTGCTTGATGACCTGGAGTGGTGCGCTCAGCGAACCTGACAGCTCATCTTCTTCTAGATTCTTCCTCGCACTTAGCCACCGAGTGTCACACTTAGTGAATGCTCGCTAAGCCAGAAGATTGGCTTAGCGAGAAGGTGAAAACAACACTTTTGCCAATTTTCCTAATTAACTTGAAATTGAGAGAAATTGATTATTAAACACAAAAAACAAAAGTATAAATTATCTATTACCTATATTTAATAGAAAGTACTTATAATATTACAAAACAACTATAAATTGGAGAAGTTTGATAATACACAAGTTTTATACACAAAAGTTAGTCATATTCATCGACTAACAACTCCCCCAAATTTACAGTTTTGCTTGTCCTCATGCAAAAGAGAACAACTCACTTGTCCTCAAGTGGTAAAACACGAAGTGTTTATGTACAAAGACGTATACATAAAAAATTATTGATTGCATGATGAGATGAAGCAATGTGTACCTATCACTTGTTTTCACAGAATATGCAGCTAGGCAAAGAGGAGAACAAAATGTGAACTATACAGTTAGATGAAGTTAATCATAAGACAAATATCAAGGAAAGTAGCTCAAACCATAGTCTCAAAGCTACTGTTTCACTCAAGCACAAGTGTTTAAGTTATTCATTGATAACAACTAATAGGAGGTCCAATCTTTGCATTTCATCTCATGCCATCAAGTCAGAAATGTATAAATAGAATCAAAAGGACTTTCTCAGGCTTGTAGTGAGGTTTGGCTACAAAAATTCATTGGTTTTTCTAGGATTCAAAGGTTTAGATTTTAAGAGAGCAGAAGTCCTAGACTTATCCCAATGATCTTTTCTTGTATCATGCAATTAGCCTTCTCACTATTTTTCTTCTCTTAAGTCACTTTTGACCTTATTGAAACAACACACTTATTGTTTTCTTCTTCCCCCCCTTTGTTTTTACCTTTAACTTATTTGTTGTGTGTGCTGATGCATAACCTTTTTCTTTTCATTCTAATTGACTTTCCTCCCCCAAATTTAGAGTAAATTTGCCTTGAACCATATGCTCTCCTAGAATCTAAACAAGGTATCAGGAGATAATCATTGATGTTTAGGGTTCAATTCATGACAAAAATCATTCAACTTATAGAAGGAGCAAAAGATACAGTTATCATTCAAGGTGAGCTATTTGGTCAAAAGAGCTTGTTTATATACAAATCATGGCCTTCATCATGTTCTAAGCTATACATATCAATCTAGAATTCAGAGATTCATGCAAAGATCATTACTCATAGTTAGTCATTCACTCACAGAGTAAGGTCACACTCTCACCGGTTTTTGGTTCAAGCTTTTTCTTTCACAATCAGTCTGTCTATTGACTAACAATTCTACTGTAAGTTCACACTCTTGTTCTTTCTTTGTTCAACATGAATATTCGTTCAAATTCATGAAAAGAAACACAAATCTCATCTTACGCATGCATTCAATTTAAAACAAGGCATACATCCATTTCACAAAATAAATAAACTATTTCA
This sequence comes from Glycine soja, assembly GCF_004193775.1. Lineage (NCBI taxonomy): Eukaryota > Viridiplantae > Streptophyta > Magnoliopsida > Fabales > Fabaceae > Glycine > Glycine soja. The sequence continues at coordinate 25,786,603 of NC_041010.1, read as the reverse complement.
CTGCCATACCAACAAAAGTTAAGTTAAACTGTTCCAAATGCTACAAGATGAGCAACTACACTACTCATGCACAAAACTAATAAAAATTAAATAATGTACTAACACCATAATTATACTAATAGATCAAAAAGCACAAAAAATCAACAAGAATTTAAAAGTCCTGTGATTGGTCCAGGGTGTCCTGTGTCCGAACCTCCTCATCTTTCGACAAATGAAGTACAGGAGTAGCTAAAGGAGAGGCGTTCGGAGACTGGACTGGGGTGGTTTGATCCTCAGGTGTGGAAGGGTCTGCTTCCTGCTGCGGAGAAGTGGTATCTGCCACTGGTGTCGGAGGCTCTGGAGTGGCTTCAAGAGACTTTTCAGAGGTGGCTGCAGCTTCTTGGGTTACAACTACCCTCCTCTTCCTGTTCAAGGGCTCAGGAGTGGAAGACTCTGATGACTCATCCTCCGACTGATGGGGTACCTGAGCGGCGAGATCTTCATCTTCCCTATGAAGAGGAGGTTGAGTCCCTGGCCAGGATACCCATTCATTAAATTGCTCTACCATCGGGATGGAGTCTGGAGGCACTACCAGTTGTAGGCTTTGTAGTAAAATAATCTGTCCCTGATGTATGCTCCAAAGCATGGTTTTGAAACGTTGAAAATCTGTAGGAGGTAGGGTAGAAGGAGCTGCTGATGTAGAAGCTGGATGAGGAGCTGCTGATGTAGAAGGAGCCTCAGCTGGCCTTGCCCTTGGTCTTCTGGCCCCCCTAATAATAACTGTTGGATCATCTGGGTTCCAATGGTTTTTTCCTTATGTAGGCCAAATTAATGACCGGGCTCAAACGTTCAAAGACCAAGCTGTCGAAAGTGACTCCTCTGGACCTACATAGAGCTGTAATAAGAGTAGGGAACCTGAGTCTAGAGTAGTTAGACTGGGCCATTGATGTGATCTATCCAGAGATGAGAGCTCTGACATTCATGTCCAGCTAAGTAACTAGGCCAAAGATTAACCTAGCTCTATCCATAGTCAAATCCAAGGTGCGGGAAGTTGGAGCCAGGTTGGAGTATGAGAGAACACTCCAGACCTGAGCAAGAGTGGTTAGATCTTTTCTGTGGATCTTCCCAGGGTGACCTTCAGCATTTAAAATAAACCCTCGACCGGGTATGCACAGAGCAGCCTCAATTTCCCTGATGTCAGTAGGCATCCTACAGTATCTTGAGTAAGCTGTAAAGATTCACCCTCAGCAAGCACCACATGTGTTTCTAAAAAGACATTGAGGCTGTCTGCATCAATCCTTATCAAGTGGCCCCGTATTCTGACTTGTTTTGGTGAAGGCCCTTTAGGACTGTAGAGGTTGGTGTAGAACTCCTTCACCAATGCTAGGTCAATGCTATTGTCAGCTAAATTGGTGAGGCGCTTATGGAAGTTACACCTCTCCAATTCAGCCTTAAATTCATCCAGCTCTGTATGATATATTTCCACTTTCCTCTCAGCTAGTATATGTCTTCCCAGGACATTATCAGTGTATCTGGTCCAAGCCTCAAAAGAGTGGAATCTTCTTGTATCATATGGAGTGGTGGGCCTTGAAGCAACACTCTTTCTTTTCCTAGAAGACATCTACAGATAAAGGAATCAAACATTTGATCAGGACTCAATTTATTAAAAATCAAAAGAAAAAACTGAAGAAAAAAATAAAATTGAAAAAGACACTCTCCGCTTAGCGAGCCTTCATAAAAGACACACACTCGCTTAGCGAGACATGGGTCGCTTAGCGGGCTTCACAAAAAATGACACTGGGCTTAGCGACACAAGAGTGCCGCTTAGCGGAAAATGCTAAGTTACAGTGTCTGCAAAGTTGGCTTAGCTTGCAAGGAGCCCGCTAAGCCTAAGGTTAGCCGCATAGATTTGCGCTTAGCCAAGAATAAGCTGCGCTTAGCGACACTAAACTGAGCAAAAATTTCACTAAGTTATGTAGGCTTAGCGAACAGGGCCGCTCAGCTCAGCAGATGCCGCAAAGAATTTCGCTTGGCGCAAGAGATCCTGGCTTAGCGCGCTGTCAATCAATCAAAATTTTTTTTACTAAGTTACCTTGGTTTAGCGAATCAGCCTCGCTTAGCCACAGGTACTGTACCAGGTGGATGAGTGTTCATCCTCAAGAAATAAACTCGCTTAGTACGGTAGGCGCACTCAGCGAGTTCTTCAGGAAAACGCCTATATTTAACGAATATTGATGAACTCGCTTAGCGAATTCATTTCGTTTTCCAGAAAAAACGCAGAAACAGTGGCGCGTTTTCTTCCATATTTTGGGCCTCTACCTAGTGGATTAAACATGCACAACCCTCAATATAGTTTTCAGACACAAAATGAACCTAAAGTTTTCAATTTTAAACTATTCTTAAAACAGCAAAACACTAAAAGTTTAAACCTACTCTAGAGTTTTCTATCCTAAGGTTTGATAAAATAACAAAGAGAAAGATCAAGGAACTTACTTGTGCTACAAATGATTGATGAGAACAAAAGGATGCAAAGCAAAAGAAACAAAACGCACAGAGAGCAGTTTGAGGGAGAGAGGGAGCAGAAAGGGCGCAAATTTTTGGAAAGTGGGTGTAACTGATGTTACACCCACTAAGAACGTTTCGTTCTTTTTGCTTAGCGATGAGGTTCGCTGAGCGAGAAAGCGAGACGCTTGGTTTCTCAAGTTTTCCCGCTCAACGGCCCACGCTTAGCCAAATTCAAAATTCAATTTTTTTTTTTGCACAGAATTTGGCTTAGCGCGAGGGTGTTGTCGCTTAACAAGATCTGCAGATCAGAAAACCTGTAACTTTCGCTAAGCCAAGCTCTAGTCCGCTTAGCTGAAATTATTCATTTTAAGTGCAGAGGAGCTGGCGCTGAGTAGTTAATAGCATCGCTTAGCGTGAATACTGCCACAAGCTGCATCAAATCCAGTTTAATTTGCAAGATAGTCCACTTAGCCAACAATTTATGCACTCAGCCCCATGGCCCTCAATTCTGGCCGCAATGAATTGCGCTTGGCGACACTTGGTCTCACTTAGCCAAGGTGAAGCCATCGCTCAGTGATCAGTTTGTTGCATAGCTGAATTCAACTCGAATTGATTTTGGCTTAGCTAAACCTTAGCTAGCTTAGTGGAAATAATCAGCCTCAGATGCCAGGGTTGTGCGCTAAGCGCTTGAAACTCGTGGCTTAGTGCATGAGCGATTATGCGCTTAGCGATTAGCAGACGCTTAACGAAAGGACTAATTTTCAAAAAGATTTTCTAAGTTTTAAACTTAGTCCTTTCCCAAGAAATTGAAACCCTTAATTTTACCATTCAAAGGGAGGCTGATATGCTCCAATGTTCAGATTATACAACAAGTTCCCAATGATCCAATGCATGAAAAATAAAAAATAACACAAATTGAAACTGGGTTGCCTCCCAGGGAGCGCTTCTTTAATGTCATTAGCTTGACGCTTTTACCTCACTGGGCGATCTTATGTTTTGGTTCTCACCTTCAGAACCTCTTGATCTTCTCGCATTACCCGTAAGCAAACATTGTGTTCAGGAGCAGGCTTGTCTTCAACAAACAAGTCGAAATCAATTTTCTGGTATTCAAAACCTAACTCCAGCTTCCTCTTCCCCATGTCAACTATGCAGCTTGCGATCAACATGAACGGCCTCCCCAAGATTACAGGGATGTCAGTATCTTCAGAGATATCCATGACCACAAAGTTTGCTGGGAAGATAAAATGCTTGACCCTGACCAATACATCTTCAATTACTCCGTAGGGCCTGGTAATGGAGCGGTCAGCTAATTGTAGAGTCATTTGAGTGGGCATAATCTCCAACTCTCCCAATCTTCTGCACATGGAGAGTGGCATCAAATTAATGTTGGCTCTTAGATCAATAAGAGCCTTTCCCACATTGACTTCTCCAATTGAACAAGGAATAGTTACACTCCCAGGATCTTTATGCTTAGGTGGAAGAATCTTTTGGATCATAGCACTATAATTTCCTTCCACTATGATGTTTTCCTGATGAATGTACTTGTGCCTCCTTGTCAACATATCTTTAAAAAATTTGGAGTAGAGTGGCATCTGCTACAGAGCTTTGCCAAATGGCATGGTTATTTCCAGTTTTCTAAAAATATCCAAAATCTTGCCAAATGACGATCTTTTTCTTTCTTGGAAGGTACCACGGGATATGGTACTTCCACACCTTTGTCCATAGCCTTTCCACTTCTACTCTTCTCAGAATTTTTTTTCCTCTTTTTCTTTTTCTTGGTTCTCCATCTCTTTATTCTGGACCATTATTTTCTTTCCTATTTCCTGATTCTCTTTACCCTTCACATCGTTTTCCTTAACCTCAGCACCTATCTTTTCACCCATTTGCTCTTTGTACACCACACTCTCTTCATCCTCAGCTTCCACAAACTTTTTACTCCTAGTCATCACAGCCTTGCATTGCTCCTTAGGATTATTTTCTGTATTTGCTCCAAAACTGTTGGATGACTTATCAGCTATCTGTTTGGCCAGTTGTCCCACCTGGACCTCAAGGTTTTTTAGTGCTGACTCAGTACTCTTATGATCTGACATCGTTACTTGCATAAACCGAGTCAAGGTCTCTTCCAACTTAGTCGTCCTCTTAAAGATGTTAGGCCCTTGTTGAATTGGCCTGTTTGAGGATCCACCCTGGTCTTTATTGAACTAGTTGCCAGGGTGTGTGATGCAATCCTACCCCCAAGGGCATTGGATAGAAGACTCTAAGAAGATTGGGCCAAAGATGCAAGAGAAGGCCCTAGGGTTCTCATGAGCCTTAGGGTAGATTTCGGGCCCATTGGCTAAGTATGAGCCCACTTATCTTTGTACATATTAGATTAAGGTTTCATTAATTTTGGGCCTTGCATTTAGGGCTCCATAATGTAGGTAGGGTACCCTAAAAATGTAGGATTTTCTAGCCCTTGTATTTTAGGGCACCTAGACTAGTTTTGTAATTTCACATGCATTAAATGAATATTTGATGTGTGTGTTGAGAAATAAATTTAATTGAATTGGGAGAAGCCCAATCCAATTAAATTTTAGAGGGGGAGGTGAGCATTTGCTTGCTACACCCCATTGTCACATCATATAGTCACACTTTGTGCATGTCTTTCATGTTTTACATGCCTCACGACACGTAAGTACACTTAGTGGAGAATCTTGGACTTGATCTTGGATTAGTGGGCTGAACCATATCTGAAATTCACTAATCATAATTAGTGAAAGTTTGGCTCCAAAATTTGGCTCCACAAATTCAATTTCAAATTCAAGTGAAATTTGAATAGAAATTCAAATTTCCCTCCAATTTTGTGTGACACTTAGGCTATAAATAGAGGCTATGTGTGTGCATTTTTCCAACTTTGATCATTTGAAAATTAAACTTCAGATTTCAGAGCTCTCTTAGAGCATAAAATTTCGTGCTCTTCTCTCCCTCTCCCTTCATTCATCTCTTTCTTCCTCTAAGCTCTTATCCATGGCCTCCTATGGTGGTGAGTTTTTTCTAGACTCATCTTCTCCTTGAAGTGGCATCTGCTCTCTCTCTTCCTTCTCCATTCTGCTACTATTCATCTTCCAAGAAGCAAATGAATCCATTGATGAAGAAGATCCTAGGCCTACAAGCTCCAATGGAACATACATCAGTGTGTCCTCCACTGTCCTTGCTGATTATAAGGACCTTGCTGGAAGCCTGAAAATCCTCCTTGAGAATACCCTTGCCTCTGCTAATTCCCCATGAAATGAATTTCTTAGTGTTTTCTTCAGTGGAGATGCATTGGCCTGTCTCATGAGGTTCACCACAAATGGTACAACCTATGACCTGCAAAACAGAAGAATGTGTAGGTTGTCCATGTAGATGCAAATGCCTTTGGTGTTTTGATGATGATCATGATGATATGATGCAATTGATGCAAATGGGCTTTTCAAGTTTAAATTCAAGACAATACTTCAAGAATACAAGTCACAACATCAAGAAGATCACTAGTATATTAGGAAGGGAATTCCTAATTGAATTAGCAAAAGGTTTGGCCAAGTAATTTAAATTAAAAAGTGTTTTTCAAAGGATTTACTCTCTGGTAATCGATTACCAGAGGATGTAATCGATTACCAGTGGCCAAATATGCTTTACAACAGCTACTAAAAATTTGAATTCAAATTTTAGATTGTGTAATCGATTACACAATTTTGGTAATCGATTACCAGCAGTTAATAAACGTTTTAAATTCAAATTTTAAAAGCTATAATCGATTACACAAATCCTGTAATCGATTACCAGACAAGACTTTCAGAAAAATAAGTCTAAGAGTCACAACTTCTCAAAAGGGTTTTTCATGACCACCAATGGTCTATATATATGAGATTTACAACACGAATTTGCTAAGAGTTTTTCAGAACAACAAGTGTTTATTCTCTCAAAGAGCAAAATCATTTATCCTCTTAAGAATTCCTTGGCCAATTCAATTGCAATTCATTAAGGAATCATTTGAGTGCTCAGATTGTAAAATCTATCTCTTTCAAGAGAGATTCATTCTTCTTCTCCTTCTAATTCTCTAAGGGATTAAGAGACCGAGGGTCTCTTGTTGTAAAAGAATTCTAATCACAAAGGAAGGATTGTCCTTGTGTGTTTAGAACTTGTAAAAGGAATTTACAAGATAGTGGAACTCTCAAGCGGGTTGCTTGGGGACTGGACGTAGGCACAAGGGTGTGGCCGAACCAGTATAAATCTGAGTTTGCACTTTCTCTTCCCTTAAACTCCTTTATTTATTATTGCTTTATATTCATATTCAAATTGTTTTATTTGAATTAATATTTAAGAAGTTCATTGTTAAGGGAATTTATAACTTGATTAAAAAAATTCAAATAGATTTTTAATTGGAGAAGTAGTTTGGAATATCTTAATTCAACCCCCCCTTCTTAAGATATCTGAGGCCACTTGTCTAACATTCCAATCGACAGGTTAGTTGGCAGCTTACCAAGTGTTTCCGTTAGGATCTCAAGTTGCTTAGATAGCAACGTGTTCTGTGCCAACAAAGCATCGTGTGATGTTAGCTCCAACAGGCTTTTCTTTGTGGGTTGATAGGTTCTGTCCCTCAGAATCGCATGATCACTGGTTGGCATGTTCTCTATGAGCTTAATTGCTTCTTCTGGGGTTTTCAGCTTTATTTCCCCCCCAGAAGAAGCATCTAGTAATTGCTTGGTTTGTGGTCTCAACCCATCTATGAACATATTCAATTGGATTGGCTTGGAGAATCCATGGGTGGGAGTTCTTCTCAGTAAGTCTCTGAATCTCTCCAACGCCTCACTCAAGGATTCATCAGGGAATTGATGAAATGAAGATATTGCTGCCTTCCCTTCAGCAGTCTTAGATTCTGGGAAATACTTCTTTAGGAACTTTTCCACAACTTCTTCCCAGGTTTTAAGACTGATACCTTTGAATGAGTGGAGCCACCTCTTGGCCTCTCCTGCCAGTGCCAATGAGAAAAGATTGAGTCTGATAGCTTCATCTGGTACACCGGCAATCTTAACAGTGTTGCAAATCTCAATAAATGTTGCCAAGTGTGCATAGGGATCTTCATTAGGTAATCCTTGAAATAAATTCCCTTGTATCAGATGGATCAAAGAATGTGGGTAGGTGATGTTGTGCGCTTGCACTTCAAGACATGCGATGCTAGTGAAAAATTATGGTACCGAGCTACTAGAATAGTCTTCAAGGGTAGTGCTCTGGTCGTGCTCATCTGCCATGGTAGCAGTTTCAGACAATTGATTAGTGGATTCCCTTGATGATGGTGAATTAGGTGATGATGAATTAAAAAATTGTTCTGTCTTGCAACAGTTTCCTTCTCCTCTCAGCCCTGTTCCTTTTCAGTGTAGCTTCAATTTCTAAGTCCAAAGGAACTAAAGTGCCTGTGGGAGATCTATGCATAAACAATACTAACAGAACAACGGTTATCCAGTCTAATAAGAGAAGACAAATATAAATTAAAGAACAAATATTCACAGAAACAATCAAAGAATAGACACCTAAGAACGAGCTAACTTCCCAAATAAAAAGAAGTTCCCAGTAACGGCGCCAAAAACTTGTTCGCGGCCGGCAAGTGTACCAGATCGCACAAGTAGTATAAAACCGTAAGAATCGAGTATCGAACTCTCGGGGAACTTGTGTTATCTGGAAAGCTATTTTGGTAAATAGGTGTCTGGTATGAAAAGATGATCTTGGTTATGAACAAGTATGTAAACTATCTATGCAAAAAGAAAGACAATCACGCAAGAGAAATGTTGTGTAAAAACAAATAGAGAACGTGTTGGTCTTCCTAATAGGTTCCTGATGCTAAAACGAATGTTCTCTATCTAACAATGCTCATGTATTCCTATGTTTTCTCTTGGATTGCTAGACCCCGATTCCTCATGATAGCCTAGCCTAATCCTGATCAAGCCTCGTTCGCAGATTCCTCTTGTAAGACTAAACTCAACCAGGACTGCATTAAGACACATATACACAACTAAGTTCTTGTACCCCGATTCCTCATGATAGTACAACAACTTAGCCTCGTACTATCAAGGACTTTAGAATCAAACCAATTTCCATTGTTGAATGACCCTAACAAAGCATGCATCTACGTGATCAAGGTAAAGGCATACTAGAATGAAAAGCAGATAGCACAGAGAACACACAAAACATCATTACATAGATAGAAATATATTTACATCAGGTACCTACAGGGAAGATCAAACAGAGGATTTAGCTTTCCATAGTCCAGAAACCTCCTTTACAACACATAGAAGAACAAGATGAAAGATTGCAAAAATACAAGTGGTGAGGATGTCTCCTTCACCTCTAGGATCTCACAATTACTCACAAACTCATCTCAAGCTCTCAGAATGGCTTCCGCCTCAAGCTCTCGTCTCTGCAGATCTTCATACAGCAAAATCTCTTAGAACTCTCTAGAACTTGAACCTTTCTCTCTCTAGAACTTGCTACACATGCAAAAGCTTCAAGCCAAGGTCAGACTCTCGTGCATGCAGAGGCTTTTCAAGAAAAAATGCCAAACTCCTCCAAAAAATCAGATTTCAAGCTTAAATAGGTGGGTTGGTCCGTGCTCGCGCATAAGTGGATTTTGGCTTAGCATGCTTCTCTCGCTTAGCGGATGAGCTGAAGCGTTGCACTTGATGCCTGGAGCGATGCGCTCAGCGAACCTGACAACTCATCTTCTTCTGGATTCTTCCTCACGCTTAGCCACTGAGTGTTGCGCTTAGCGAATGCTCGCTAAGCCAGAAGATTGACTTAGCGAGAAGGTGAAAACAACACTTTTTCCAATTTGCCTTTTAACCTGAAATTGAGAGAAATTGATTATTAAACACACAAAATAAAAGTATAAATTATCTATTACCTATATTTAACATAAAGTACTTATAATATTACAAAACAACTATAAATTGGAGAAGTTTGATACAATATACACAAGTTTTATACACAAAAGTTAGCCATATTCATCAACTAACAATAGCTAAGCTCAAAATCATAATATTTAAGAAAATCTAACCATTTCCTTTGACACTTGTCCAGCTCTTTCTGACTAAACAAGTACTTAAGGCTCATATGATCACTAAACACCTCAAACTTGGAGCGAAACAGGTAATGTCTCCACATCTTAAGGGCAAAAACTACAGCAGCCAACTCCAGATCATGGGTGGGATAGTTCCTCTCATGAGTCTTGAGTTGTCTAGATTCATAGGCCATTACTTGGCCATTTTTCATCATCACTCCTCCTAAACCCATCTTTGATGCATCACAATACGCCTTAAAGGGTTCTCTCGGGTTAGGCAAAACTAGCATTGGAGCGGTTGTCAATTTTTATTAAGGGTTTGGAAACTATGCTCACATTGGGTATCCCACACAAAAGCTTGACCCTTACGAGTGAGTTTAGTCAAAGGTAAAGCTAACTTGGAGAAACCTTCTATGAATCTCCAGTAGTATCCTGCTAAACCCAGAAAACTCCTAATCTAAAAAACAGATTTAGGACTCTCCCACTCAAGAACGACTTCTATCTTAGAGGGATCTACAGCTATACCCCCTTGAGATATCACATGCCCTAGGAAACTAACTTTCTCTAACCAAAACTCACACTTGGACAACTTAGCATAGAGTTGTCGATCCCTAAGGGTATGCAACACAATCCTCAAATGTTCTTCATGTTCCTCTCTAGTCTTGGAGTATACCAAAATATCATCTATGAATACTACCACAAAACTATCAAGGTAAGGGTGAAAGACTCTATTCATATAGTCCATAAACACACCTGGAGCATTAGTCACACCAAAGGGCATGACTAGATACTCATAGTGACCATAACGGGTCCTAAAAGCAGTCTTTGGTATGTCCTCACACTTCACTCGAATCTAATGGTAACCTGACCTAAGGTCTATCTTACTAAACACACAAGCTCCTACCAGTTGGTCCATAAGGTCATCTATTCTAGGAAAAGGGTACTTATTCTTAATTGTCATCTTATTCAACTGGCGGTAGTCTACACACAACCTCATGGTCCCATCTTTCTTCTTCACTAACAACACTGGTGCTCCCCATGGAGACACACTGGGTCCACAAACCGCTTCTCCAACAACTCCTCTAATTGTTTCTTAAGCTCGGCTAACTCTATAAGAGACATCCTATAAGGGGCTATGGATATGGGTCCAGCACCAGGTACCAGGTCTATGGAAAACTCTATCTCTCTCTCGGGTGGTAGATCAGATATATCCTCAGGGAATACTTCTGGAAACTCTCTGACAACAGGGAGGTCACCCATGGAAACCTTTGTCTCTATCTCTAGGTTAGACAAGATCATGTACACCTGAACATCTTCTTTTAAAGACGCCACAACTTGGTTGGCAGAGATAAACATTATATCTTTACTCACTTCAGAATCATCAAACACCATAGTTTTATCAAAACAGTTTAACAAGACATGGTTGGAAGATAACTAGTCCATACCAAGAATAACATCAATCTGGCTCAAAGGCAAACAAATCAAATTAATCAAGAATGTTCTACCAGAAATTTCCACAGGACATTCAAACACACATTAGAAGTCAACATAGAACCACTAGTTAGGGTCTCTACCACCAGATCTTTATTTAAAGAAGACACAAAAAGCTTAAGTTTCACTACACATGAATAGGATATAAAAGAATGGGTTGCACTAGAATCAAACAGCACAAGTAAGGGAATCCCATTTATGAAACATTTACCTTGGATTAGATCTTTGGATTTCGAAGCTTCGGCATCGTTAAGGGTAAAGACTCTTCCTGTGGCCTTTAGATGTCCAGTTTGGTCATTAAGGCCTCCACCATTTTGCTCCTTCTTGGGATATGGACAATCTCTCTGAATATGCCCTTTTTGTCTACAATTAAAACATGTTATGCCTTTATCATGACAATTTGAGGAGATGTGCCCTGGTTTACTACATCTGTAACAAGTGATATGAGTGGGGAAGGTATTGGGTTTGCTACCATTACCACCCGCAAATCCCATAGCAGCAGTCTTCTGATTGTTGGAGCGGTTACCATATTGCATAGGAAGGGTCGAGTACGGTTTTCCCCGATGTTGGGGTCCATTCTTTTTGTTCTTCATTAGACCTATACTCTTATAATAGCTAGCCCTGTCTTGAGAGTCTTCATCCCAAATCCAACACATGTTAACCAAGAGTGGAAACTGACGAACACCCTGGTAATTCACAGCTTGCTTCACTTCAGGTCGCAAGTCGTTCAGAAATTTCACATATTTGGAACTTGCACCATCTCTCCCTTGGTAATAGGGAAAATACCTCACCAGCTCCTCAAACTTGGCTGCAAATTCAGCCACAATCATGTTTCCTTGCTTGAGCTCCAAGAACTCCATCTCCTTCTTGTTCCTAACATCCTCAGGAAAGTATTTCTCCAAAAATACCCTGTTGAAGACATCCTAGGTCACATCTTGACCTTTAGCCTCTAGGCATTGGTGAGTATTCTCCCACCAATACTCAACTTCTTCCACCAAAGTATATGTACCAAAAACAACTTTTTGCCCCTCTGGACATGCCATTACTCAGAAAATTTGCTCAATTTCCCTTATCCAGTTCTGAGCACCATCAGGGTTGTATTCTCCATTGAATGAAGGGGGATTATTTCATTGGAAGCGGTCCAACCCTTGGTACTCAATAGCTCCACCAGCTTCTCCCTTATTTGGATTACCTCTGAGCTAAGGCTTGGAGAGCATCAGCTATAGCACGATCATTCCGTCCATCCATCACTCCCTATACATACTAGGAAAGAGAGACATGGAAAGAATACACGCAGGAAAAAGAGCAATACAAAAATCACAAGCACCACAAGTCCCTAATTGGTTACTTTTTGAGAGTTGATGCCTCGAGAAAATATTCCTCTAAACTTATCCCCTCTCAAGAAATTAACACTTACTTTCTATCATTTGTATTTCCTGATCGCTTGCCATATCATCCCATTGCACTTCACAAATTATACAGATGACCAGTCTGATAACTCATGACACGACATTGAAACTCATGGTATAGCAGACATCAGGAAACCAAACATGTTATGACTACAACAATCAAATTTCTACAACACATGGAAAGACAACAAAGCGAATAAGATCCAATTGCAAATAACATACATCAAGCATTCAACAAGGCAACCAGAAAATGCACAGAAAAATATAGCAGACTCATAACTCACTGGCTAGAAGGTTTGACCTGCTCTGATACCACTAAATGTAACGACCCACCTCGTAATCACAATATCCTCACTCAAAACACGATGAATTTTAGATTTTTAATGAAAAATCCGTTAATTTGCTTATAAAAAAATATTATAGTAAACCTGAACTCCACAATATATACACAATATTATGAAAAATATATTTTACATACACACTCTTAGATAACACACCATTACTTAACCAAATACATACACATAAGTATAGTAGTGCAGTACACATCATTCACAAAATTAAAGGTAGATTTGTTCGTACATATAAATAGATTTGTGATTTACATCATCCTATCAACAAAAGAATTATAGAACCAGCTATGGAGGAGTTGATTAACAAAACACAACTTTCTCCTAAAATAATCCCAACATCATCACGCCGGCTTGGTGGCTCCACAAAGAATCTCACTTCCTGCACCCTACTGCAGTTATTCTGCTCCCACGAACATGGTTCGCGATCATCACAGGTATCAACCACACGATACAAAATTGCAAGGGAGAGTTCATTATAAAAAGAACCAATACTAAATCCAAATAACCACAATTAGTAAGAAAACATAGGCAAACATCATGAGCTTACACAACACTCATCAATCAGCACACACACATTCAACCATTACTCATCATCCATCCATGGATCGAATCAATTATGCTTAGAATCATGCATGCTCCTGACCTCAACTCTCAGATGCAATGTGGTACGTACCATCCCCAAGGAAATAGCCTAAGCGTTTCCACACGACACCTCACTTAGGGAAACTGTGCAATAAGTGTCGAGGCCACCCTGTCGTGCACCGTAACTCCCCCCATGGTGATTAGCCTAGGCCACAAGGGAGTTCCCAAACCGAGTGATACACCCCCTAGTACAAGTAGTCCTCCTCACAAGGAACTACAAGTACATACTGCCATAGTTTATACTATTTCCCATGTCATATGAGGCATGAAACATGGGCACCATCAAGTACACTAACCATGGATGAATTAAAGATCCTAAGACATCCCCTCGGAGATGCTTAAACTCTTTAACCACTTTATTTTCCCCCACCAGGGACATCCGACAAGGTCAATGTACCCCCCATGAACTTACACAACATGCATCATCTCAATGCATTTCCACATCATCAACATTTCATTTCAATATCATTCTCAACATAAACATCATCTCATCTCAATGATGTTATCAAAAACAACAACCTCATTCCATATCAACATAATCATCAATAATAACATAAATTCATGTTGACCTGATCATCACTAACAACGTCATCTCAAATCTATATCATCATAAATATCAACATCATCACATATCAATTTAAGTCATCAATAGCAACATCAACAGTAATTCTCATTCCGCATATACATATATCTTTCATGCCTGGGATTCACACTCCCCAGGTCTTTAGACAACACAAAAAGACAATAATGTTATTCATCAACAATAAATATATCGCATCCTATTTGTCAAAAACATTGTTTTCTAAAAACAAAATCAGCATGCAATAGGGACAGGCATATATTCCCATAGTTAGGTTCCCTGACCCTAACCGTGGCATCAAAATAATAAATTTATAATAAACTCCCCTCACCTATCGTGATCTCTCCTTCAGTTCCTCTTTGCGTCGCTCTAAGTTCTCTCTCTCTTGTTCACATTCTTTAGTCCAAACGTAAGGCTCTATATGCCAAATTGAAGGAAAAACAATATAGATTTCAAAAACAAGGTCAATGACAACATTCGGAGTCAAATACCCCTGTCAAAACATAAAGGGCTGAGGGGTGATTCGGGTTCTACAAAAAGGAAATGTCGTTTTGAAATTCCAATCACACCAATGTGATCAGGGTTCAATGAATGCCGCAAAAATAAAATCAATGTTATAAAAAGATAACTTTTATAACGTCTCATTCTCTAGGGTTTTTCAAAGGAAGTGTACAAATACCCTATTACAGTACCCAACACATAAAAGACACTAAGAGGAACTCAAACTAACTAGGAGAAGGTTTAGAAGTCAAGATTACCTTAGAGAAACTTTGAAATGGAGGATTGAGGGATTTTCTCCAACGAATCTTTGAGGAGGATGCTGTGGATTCCACTCCGAATAAAAGTGTTCCTCTTGGTGTGGGGGTTCAACGATGCCTTGCGGTGGCCACCAGTGGTCTTGAGTGGTGGAAAAATGAGGTTTTAGGGTTTGGGTGGCGTTTTGAAGAAGAGGAGAGTGAAAAATCTTGTTTTTCACGCCGAGAACGTATTTATAACCTGCAAATCGCACTTAGCGAGCTCATCGCGCTAAGCCGAAGTCCACTTTTCATTCTTAGTGCGAGAATTCACGCTTAGCGCAACTTCCACTGCACTATGGCTCGCTTAGTGCGCCCCTGCTTGCTAAGCGCTATTCCCTCTTAGGTAGGAATTGCGCTTAGATCTCCCTGCGCGCTTAATGAGATACCAAAAGTTGTTATTTTCAAAATCCCAACGGTCCGACTGTCGAAACATGTCTTAGAAAGCTCCAGACAAAATTTTAAGATGATCCAATGGTTAAAAAAATCCGGGATCGTGATTTTACTAAACTAGGTTTAGGCAAAAATCTAAAATCTCATAACTTCAACTTAGCTCAACGAAACTCCACATAACTCAACATTCACATCAAGAAATTCACACATTACTAATTCAAGGCATACTTCAACTCATTCAAGTCAACCATATAGTCAAATAACACAATAAATACAATTAAACATTGATTTATTACTTGTAATATTTCAGGGTGTTACATTGTTGGCTCTCAATGAGTATGGGTGCGAAGTTATTGACATTCTCATAGGGAGCGTGCACCATGTTGGGTGGTATATAGTTGGGAGGCAAGCCATATGGCTAGAAGGCGTGCTTGTTTTGAATTTGCACAAAATGGAGGATGCCTGTACTTCCCAATTCTTGGCCTCCCTGACCTACGATATCCAAGGTTGGATGATTTATTTGGTTGAGGCCAGATGATGGAGTCGGGTCCACCTCAGCAACGGTGCTGGTTGTGGCAACTGCAGCCGCATTGACTTCCATTATCTTCTTGATGCTCATCATGACCTCCATCATTGTGGCCATTTGCTCTTTCATGGCCTCCATATCAGCCTTCATCCGCTCTTGCACCTCCTTTATTTCTCCCATTACTCTAGCTCTAGCACGCGTTTGGTAAGGATGTTGTAAAGCGCGTTCTTTCCTTTTGATAACAATGATTATAGTTCTGATTTCAAGGAAAGAATGCAATGAGCAATGCAACCAATGAAAAGCATAGATGTATGTGAATGATGCATTGTTGAAGTATTGCAATTTTTACACAGGACATAGGGTTGAATCAATTTAGATTTTCATTAAAACCACATGGTCCATCACATCTTGTCAAAGTGAAATTGGAAATAACACATGGATGTCAACAGTCCTCAGTTTTGTTTTTTTTTTTTTTTTGTAAATTGGCACAATTATGCGTTGGTAGTAGACCAAGAAATGATGTAACTCGATCCATCTTCTGCCCCAACTTTTGAAAGTTGGTTACTTCCATACTTGACCTTTACTTGATGAACCTTTTCTTAAAACATGTGCTTGGTTCAACCCCATATAATCCAAGGAGTAGCAATTTTGATTGCTAATACTTCAACCACATCTCATAGAGATGAATGACTCAGGCATACTTATGCTAAGCACAAAAAATGCAATTATGAGATTGACATGAGATGCCCTAGAAACCACCATTTTCCTAGTTAACCATGCATTGGGTACCATGTTCACATGATCTTCAATCATTTTCTTCTTTTTTTTAGAGAGATGGGTGTATAATCCCAACATGGTTGGTTTATAGCCATCATTATGGTACCAAACACATGCAACTAAGAATATGGTGTGACTTTCTTTTGTTCTTTTTTTTTGTTTTTTCGTTTTACAGAGGAAAATGCAAGGATCATGCATAACATGCAAACGATGGAAGTATAGTATATGCAGTTGGTAGAACAAAAGCATGCAATGCACGAATATGATGCAGGAATGATATGCCTATTACGAGGCCATGAAAAGATGCATGACGCAATCAAGGAATATGCTAGAGTAAATTTGCTATGTGCCCCCTAATTGAGGAACCTAATGGAAAGGATCCAAAAGTTCACTTTCAGTGATAATTCCCAAGGGTGGTTTCATGTAACCTTTATGGCTTCCAGAGATATCATTCTCTTCGGTAATACATTGTGGCTATAGGGATTATCAGTAACAATGCATCATCAAAAGTGGAAAACTCTAGATGAGGCTTCACTATCATCAAGCGAGTCGGAGACCCAACATGACAACAGATTGACCTCCACTCCTTATGGCTCACATAGACCCGGGTATAGGGCCTAATATCTCAATGTGTGTGTGAGGTGTAGGTGTCATGTGTGTGTAGAAAAAAATATTTCTAGCTATGAATGTAATTGATAGACAAACACACACCAAATATAACATAGAAAAGGTTATGTACAAATATTGACAAAAACCACAGATAAAAGGGAAGAAAGAACATAAATAAAGAAGTCATTATAAGATGTTGCACACTGATTGAATGACCCAACTCTCTAAAAATAGTCCCTAACGGAGTCTCCAACTTTCGCAACTTGCCCTTCGGCAGGAGGGCGACGCGAGGCTCACAGGTGTGTCTTCCAAGGAAGGAAAATGTGTGGAGTCGCCACCAACGTTTATTTGAGGAAAACGCTAGAAAAACCAAAAAAAAGATGAAGGTCTGGGTATTTTGAAAATGAGGATTTGGAAGTTGTTTACGCACGGGGAAGGTATTAGCACCCCATGCGCCCTTCACAAGGGATGACAGTCTTCAATCGAGTGTGCAAATCATGACTTCAAAATTATGTATTCTCCCTTTTTATATTTTTTATGTATTTCCCTTTTTTATGTTTTTATTCTTTTTGGGGTTGACAAAGGTGTAGCCCTTGCTCCTACATGTCCTCGGGTGCAATGAGGAAATCAGACCTACATAGTTCTTTAAGAATTGAACGTTGGTTAAATTGTTTTATCATTTTTTGAAATATTGATTTTAATCGAAAAAAAGTCATTTAAGGTGTTGGACCTTTAAACAATCTCTTGATTTTTTAAAAGAGAGAATCAGTAAGGCGTTGGACCTTTGAATAATCTCTTGATTTTTGAAAGGAGGGGAGAACCGTTAAGGCGTTGGACCTTAAACGATCTCTTGATTTTTAAAAGAAGAGAATCGTTAATGTGCTGGACCTTTGAACGATCTCTTGATTTTTGAAAGGAGGGGAGAACCGTTAAGGCGTTGGACCTTTAACAATCTCTTGATTTTTGAAAAGAGAGAATTGTTAAGGCGTTGAACCTTTGAACGATCTCTTGATTTTTTTTTATGAAATGAAGAATTTTATGAGTTAGTTTTATTTGGTTTTGGCTCATTATTCTTCAATCCCTTTTTTAAAGATAACTTGCGGTGTGAATGACCGGTTAAAACTTATTTTACATTGATGAAAAGAGTTTATGACACCAACGATTGGTCAAAACTTACTTAAATAGTGATTAAGTGAGATTACAACACAAACGATTAGTTGAAATTCATTTAAACAGTGATTAAGTGAGATTACAACACAAATAATCAGTTGAATTTTATTTTAACGGTGATTAAACGAGATTACGGTATGAACGATTGGTTGAAACTCACTTTAAACAAAGAAAAATATCACCGATGATCGAAGAAGGAGATGAAGATGCACAAAGAATAAAGGGGACCCTTAAGAGTCCATAAATCAAATTCAAAACCTTATAGCAAGCACTAATCGGATGAAGAACGAAGAACAACTGACGAATGATGTAGGAATCGATCATGGATGTGATTCGAAAGCGTTTTGGCCTTGTTTTCTCTTCTTTCTTCTTCTTTCTAGACCTCTAGACTTTTGGGAACTCAGGGACCCTTTACGTCAGCCTTCCCACGCCTATTTATAGCAAAACAAGCCATTTGGGATGAAGGTAGCTCACCTAGGCGAGCTGAGCTCACCCAAGCGAGCTGATAACTTCATCTTGAAGTAACTTGCTCGCCCAGGCGAGCTGGTTACTTCATCATAAAGTTATCTAGGTGGCTCAGGGGTTGAAAAATGCCCCGAAAGTTACCCTTTTGCCCCCATTTTGGGTATTTTGCACATTTCTTTCCGAAATGTCAGAAAACCCTTCGAATTGCGTGACGATGTGTTAAGCAGCTCAATTTGGCTGGCAAGAATCAAAATGTTTGCAAATGATCATCCCCGGACGAAATTAGGATATGACATGTAGCAAAGGCGAGTGAAGTGAGGAAAATGTTACTTGCTTGTGAGCCGCTCTATCTATTGTACTGCAAAGACAATAAAGTTTCTGCTGATAATTCTAATGAGTTAACTATTTTTGCTTCTCCTAGTGTTGAACCCTTATCGCATGAATTTAAATATGTCTTTCCCAAGGAGATTCCTCACGGGCTCCTATTCGACGGCCGGCAAGTGCACCGGATCGTGCAAGTAGTATAAAATGGTAAATGAATACTGAGTATCGAACTCTTAGAGAACTTGTTTTACTTGGTAAAGTTGTGTTTTAGTAAATAAGTGCCTTTGGATGAAAGTTTGGTGCATGGTATGAACAAGTATGCAACTAAACTATTCAACAGTAAATCACGTGAGCAGTGGTGTGTGAAGACAAATAAAGAACGTGTTGGTCTTTCTACTAGATGACTGATGTTATAAAAAATGTTCTCTACCTAACAATGTTTCTATGTTCTATGATGTCTCCTGGACTGCTAAACCCTGATGTCTCGTGCATGTTTAGCCTAATCCTAGCCAAGCGTCATCCTCAGATCCCTCTTGTTGGACTAAACTTGACCATAACTGCATTAAGACATATATACCAACAACTAGGTTACCGTACCCCGATCCCTCATGACAATACGATAAACTAGCCCTATCTTATCAGTTTATAAGGATCAAACCATTTCCCAATGTTGAGTGACCCTAACTCAGCATGCATCTACATGATCAAGGCAAAAGCATACTAGCATGAAGTTCTGATAGCACAGAGAACACATAAAACATCATCAGATAGGTATAAAAGTATTTACATCAAGTACCCCATAGGAAGAACCAACTGAGGATTTAGCTCTCCATAGCAGGGAGGCTTCTTTTACAACAAAGAGAAGAGAAAGTGAAAGATTGAAGAATTACAGGTAGTGGGGATGACTCCTCCACCTCTAGAAACCTCACAATCACTCAAAATCTCATCCAATGCTTTGCAAGATAGCTTCCTCTTCAAGCTCGGTTCTCTCCTGTCTCTCCCTAGCCAGAAACTCTCAAAAAACTCAACAACCCTCTCAATTTTGAGATTCAGCTTTAAATAGAAAATTTTGTTGGGAGGTGCGTGCTTAGCGGGAGATAGGCTCGCTTAGCACGTGTAAGTGACTTCTGGCTTAGCGCCAATCATGCTCGCTCAGCCTGGAGGTTCAAGCGGTGCGCTTAGCAAATTGATTCTCACTGAGCGCATCATGACAACTCATCTGCTTCCAGGATCTTCTACGCGCTTAGCCATGAACTGCTGCGCTTAGCGGATGGTTTGCTAAGCCAGAGAATTGGCTTAGCGAGCGGCTCAGAATCAGAACTTCCACAAAACTTACCTAATTAGCCTAAAATTGAAAAGGAATGATCATTAAATACATGAAATGGGGATACTTAGTACTTATTACCTATATTTAACAAAAAATAATTACAGCACTACAAAATGACCATAAATGGGAGGAGTTATATATAATTTACACAAGTTTCTTACACAAAAGTTAGTCGTATTATCCGACTAACAAACTCCCCCAAATTTACAGTTTTGTTTGTCCTCAAGCAAATAAAGAACAACTCACTGGTCCCCAAGTGACAAAACATGTAGTGATTATGTACAAAGGTGTGTAACTCCCAAAATATGAGTTGCATGATAACAAATGAAACAAAAATGCCTTTATCTATTGCTTTTCACAAGACATGCAGTTTTTCAAAGAAAAGATCATGTTAGTTAGCAACATAGTTAAATAAAGCTAGGCAGGAGACAAATTTCATGGAAAGATACTTAACCAAATTCTCATGGCCACTGTATCACTCACGCACAAGTGTTTAAGCTATTTAGCAATAACAACTAACAAGAGGTCCAATCTTTGTACTTCAACTCATGCCATAAAGTCAGAAATACACAAATTGAATCAGAAGGACTTTTATTGGCTTGTAATGAGGTTGGGCTACAAAAATATTGGTTTTTCTAGGATGCAAAAGCTTGAGTTCTAAGACATCACAAATCCTAAACTAGCCCAGTTCATCTTTTCAATCCACTTAGCCCATTCATCAGCCTTTCACTTGACTTTGTTTTAACAAAACACACTCATTTGAATTTCTCTTTTTCTTCTCTTTTTTTTTTACACATAACATTTTATCAATTTGCTATGTGTGTTGTAGTTTCTTACCTTTAAATTTATCCATCCAACAAACTCCCCCAAATTTGGGGCAAAATTGTCTTAAACCAATGTGCTCTCCTAAAACCTAAGCAAGGTAAATGGAGATAATAATTTCAAAGCTAAGGGTTCAATTTGACAATTACAATTCAACTCAAAGATGGGCGCAAATGATATCATCATTAATAAACAAGTAAGCTTTTGGTCAAGTGGCTTGTATATACAACAATAATGGCCTTCATCTTATCCAAATTTATGCATTTCATTCTAAAATTCAGAGATTGATACAAAAATCATAGATCTATGCTAGTCGTTCTCTCAACAATTAATTTCACACTCTCACCGGGTTATGGTTGAAGCTTTTCTTTCTTAATCAATCTGCCCACTGACTAACAAGTCTAATCGTGATCCTACTTTCTTGTTCTTTCTCATCTAACATACATGCTCATTCAAAACTCATGATTTCAACACATGCTTCACCCTTTCATGCAATCAATTCACAACACCAATTTTGCAACAAAAATAATTATGTTTGCACTGCATACTCAGATAATCAAGTCAAACTGTTTAGTATGCTTCAAGACATGCATACTACTATTCACAATCAAAAGTATGTAATCATAAATATAAACCCATATCACAAAAAAAACACAAGTGTACTAAAAGCATCGTAATTATAATATTTATCAAAAAACAAGAACAAGAATCTAAAACTCCTGTGACTGGTCATCCTGCTGGGTCTCCTGGTAGTCAGTCCTAGGACTGGTGTGACAGGGTCTTCTGGAAACTCAAGTAATGGTGTAGACGGGTCTGCTGGAAGATCAAGCAATGGTGTAGGAGGATCTGCTGGCTGTTGAAGAGAAGATTGATCCACCACTGGAGAGGGTGGATCTAGTGAAATTTGTGGCGATCTCTTTGGAGTAGCAGCCTCCTGCCTTACCTGTGCCCTGCCTGCCTTAGAAACGAATGGCTCAGGGATGGTGGCCTGAGATGATGCATCCTGTACCTATTGAGGTACTTGAGCATTGGGACCCTCACCTTCTCTCATGATAGAAGGCAAGGTTCCTGGCTAGGATACCTTCTCAATGAACTGCTCTACCGACAGAATGGACCCTGAAGGAGCTACCACCTGTAAGATCTATAGTAATAAAATCTATTCCTGATGAATACTCTGAAGCATGGCCTCAAAGCGCTAAGAGTCCTGAGTAGATGAGCCTGGAGGAGCTGGTGTAGGAGTAGCAGAAGTGGAAGGAGCTGGTAGAGTAGAAGAAAAAGGAACATTAGTTGGTCTCACCCTTGCCTTCCTCCCCCCTCTGAAGTTAACTGTTAGATCATCCACATTCCAATATTTTTTCTTAATGTAGGCCAAGTTTATGGCCGGGCTCAGGCTCTCATAGGTTAGATGTCAGAGGTAACTCCTCTAGCTCTGCATAGGGTAGTGATCAAGGCTGGAAATCTGAGCCTAGAAGAGTTACCCTGAGCAATAGAAGAAATCTGACTTGAGATAAGGGCTCCAATGTTCATATCCATGTTAGTCACCAAGCCATAGACCAACCTAGCTCTATCCATATTTAGATTTGAGGTGTGGGATGTGGGAGCTAGGTTGGAGTAAGAGAAGACACTCCATGTCTGGGCAAGTGTCGTAAGATCTTTTCTAAGAAGCTTCCATGGCTGGCCCTTAGCATTCAAAACTAACCCCTTGCGGGGAATACAAAGCCTAGCTTCAATCTCCTGAGGATTAGTCCTCAACCTGCAAAATCTAGAGTAAATGGGTAAAGATTCCCCCTCTTCCAATACCACTAGCGTCTGAAGGAACTCATTCAGGCTGTCTGCATCTATTTTGATCAAGTGTCCTCGTACTCTGGCTTGCTTGGGTGCTTCCTCCTCTGTGCTGTATAAATTAGCATAAAACTCCTTCACCACAGCTACATCTATACTTCCATCTTGGAGATTGGCGAGGCGTTTGTGTAGATTACGCCTCTCCAATTCCACTTTAAACTCGTCAAACTCAGTATGATAAATTTGCACATTTCTCTCCGGAAGGATATTCCGGCCGAGAATGTTATCGGTGTATCTATTCCAAGCATCCAAAGAATGGAATCGTCTGGTATCATAATGAGCTTGAGGTTTAGAAGCAGTGCTTTTCCTCTTCCTGTATGCCATCTACAATAAAAAGAACCCATCAGTTTATTAGACCAGAAGTTATCAAAATTAAAACAGAAAATAATAACTGAAATTGGCAACGTGCGCTTAGCGTGACACAGCTTGTTCAGTGCACCTTAGGAAAACAACACACTAGCTTAGTGCAGCAAGGATGCGCTTAGCCAGTCATGATAGAAAATTTTTCTCTACATAATTGGCTTAGCAAGATAGGCACTCGCTTAGCATCGAGAACTTTTATTTCAAACAATAGCTTAGCGAGTAGTGCTAGCTTAGCCTTATGCATGCCACAACGAATAGCGCTCAGCCCATGGGGGCGGCGCTTAGCGCGAGCAACACTTCCAAAAATTTGACTAAGTTACATGGGCTTAGCGACTAGGCTCACTTAGTCCGACCACTGCCGCAATGAATAGTGCTTAGCCGGGACAGGCGTGGCTTAGCGCGAGGCAGTCAACAAAAAATATCTGTCTAAAGTACCTGGGCTTAGCGAGACAACACTCGCTTAGCCCCAGGTTTGTTATTAATGATTTGTACAGTGGCTTAGTGCCCAGGACAATCGCTTAGCCGCGATGTTCATAATGAAAATGAACATTCAACAACCTAGTTGAACTCGCTTAGCGCATCAGACACGCTTAGCGAGTTTGTCGCGTTTTCCAGAAAAAATGCAGAAAACGAACTTCGTTTTCTTCCTTTTTTAGGCCTCTAGAAGGCACCTATCAAACATGCAAAACCATCAAAATTACCTACACAACACAATCCTTAACAAAGTCCTAATTTTTATCTATTCTATTTACAATTTAAACCAAAAAATCAAATTGCTAACTTAATGTCTTCTATCCTAAGGTATTAACAAAAGAGAAAGCATAAATGAAGTTGGAAGCTTACTTGGATCGAAGATGCTTCGTGAAGATTCGGTGAAGGATGCAAAATGAGAACAAAAATGCAATGCGAAAGTTTTAGAAGAAAGAGGTTGCAGGAAAAGCTTTTCAGATTTTTGGGGTATGTGTAAGTGTACTATTGTTGCACTTCACTTAACCATGTTTCGAGTAACTAGCTTAGCAAGATAATCCGCTAAGCGAGAGAGACGCTTGGCTTTCCGCCTCCTCTCTTGGCGGGCCAACAAGGGCCCATTTAAAATTCAATTTTTTTTTTACAGAGAACTATGCTTAGTGCAAAGTAGCGTGCTAAGTGAATTGTGCAGATAAGAAAACCTGCAACTCTCACTAAGCCGCACGCTTGGTTGGCTTAGCGACTGTCATACCCTAATTTCGTTCGGGGACCTTTGCTTGATGACATGCGACTTTTGTTTGGTCTTTATGAGGTGCTTGGCACCCATCATTAGGCAATTTGTGAAATTCCGGGACATGCCGGAAAACAAAAGAAAATATTGATGCACAATCCGTAAGGTTCCGTGACACACCGGAAATCAAATGGAAGCATCATTGCATAATTAAGTGACATTCCGTAACATTCCGTAACTCAAAAAGGGGATGATTATGTAATCCGCAAGGTTCCGTAACATTACGGAAAGAAAACAAGTATCGTTACGAAATTCGTAAGTTTCCGTAACTTTACGAAAAAAGAATCACCAAAAAAAGGCAGGGGGAGGTGTACTTAGTAAAAATGGGGGTGCAAATAGCAACCAGGCCCACTTGGGCCCTCCAGAAGATTCCTCCAGAAGGCTGTTGCTTCTGGAGGAAGCAACCCTGCTCGCCTGGGCGAGCTGGGTGGCAAGCTTCTCCCCCAATTTTCTATAAATAGGGGGAGAAGTGAAGTGAAAAAGGGTTCAGCCCCTTAGGCACTTCTCTGTCTTTCGAATTTGCTTGGAAAAATTGTTTCCGTGAAGAAAATCCAAGTCGAGGCGCTTTCAAAACGTTTCCGTAACGTTTCCGTGAGGAATTTCGCGAAGGTTTCGACCGTTCTTCGACGTTCTTCATTCGTTCTTCATCGTTCTTCGATCTTCAACGGGTAAGTACCTCGAACCAAGCTTTTCGATTCATTCTATGTACCCGTGGTGGTCCACATTGTGTTTCGTGTATTTTTATTCTCGTTTCATTTACTTTTTATACCCCCTTTTGACGTGCTTAAGCCATTTTATTTAAGTCATTTCTCGCTTAACCTAAAATTAAAATAAATATCCACCGATCGTTTGAATTGTATTATCCGTTAACTTCAGTTAAAATGAATATTGACCGTTCGGTCGTGCCGTAACCACGTTGGAAATCAAAAAGAGGTAAAATAATAATATAATAATCAAAAAACGCCTTTTAGTAAAATAAAGCGGAAAATCAATCGGACGTTTTTCTCTTTGGGATTTCTCATTCTTAATTGAATTGACTAATAACTAAAGTGAAACTAAGGCGAAAATCAACTCGCCTAGTCAAGCTCGTCCATAAAAATAGGTTTTTAAAGTTTATCATTTCAATTTCTTACTAAGTAAAATGGATCATTTTCAAGGTCCAACGCCTTAAAATGATCACCTTTTAAGTAAAAAAGAATCACTTGATAAGAAAGAACTACGTAGGTCTGATTTTCTCATCCCAAATTGAGGAATACGTAGGAGCAAAGGGAAACACCCTTGTCGACCACAAAAAGAGAAAAAATATAAAAAGGGTATAAAGGATATAAGGACATAAAAGGGAACGTAAAAATCAAAGTCATGTTTGCACATTCGATTAAAGGCTGCCGTCTCTTGTGACGGACGTGTGGGGTGCTAATACCTTCCCCGTGCGTAAATACAACTCCCGAACCTTTCACTTAAAAGTTCATAGATCGCGTCTTTTCCGGTTTTTCCGATGTTTTCCTCAAATAAACGTTGGTGGCGACTCCGCGCGTATTCCTTTGGTGGAACACGCATCCCGCGAGTCACGCGTCGCCCTCCCGCCGAAGGGTAGGTTGCGACAGTTGGCGACTCCACTGGGGACAGTTTTTAGAGAGTTAGGCCATTTAATCTTGTGCAATGTTTTACCGTGACTTACCCCTTTGTTGGTTCCCCTTCATTATGTTCTTGTGTATATAAACTCTTTGTTGCTTTTAGTGCGTTTTAAAATGTATGCATGAGGTAAATATTTATTCATTTGATGCACACAAACACCAACACTATTTGCACACACTGTGAGTTGAAAAAGGGCCCTATACTCGGGTTCATAGGAACATAAGGAGTGGAGGTGAATCTGTGATCATGCTAGGTCTCCGACTTGCTTGATTACAGTGAACCCTCATCTAGAGTTTTCCTCTTTGAAAACATATTGTTGCTAGTAGTCCCTACTGCTGTTGTATGTTCTTCGAAGGGGATGATACCTCTAGAAACCATCAAGAGAGATATGACTACCTTGGGGGGTTATCACTAAATGCCTAGTTAGTTCTCTCCCTTAAAGGTCCCTTAAATAGGGGCACGGAGCAAATACGCTGCGTGCCATTTTTCACACTGCCATGCATAAGTATCATATACCCTTTTGCTTATGTTCAGTGAATATTGTCATGCCCGCATTGCGCCTTTTGCATATGCGTCGCATATGGGTTCTGACTTGATCCCCTCTACGGACAAATCAACGGAGGGTCCGGGTCACCGTTTTAAATACATACGTTGGGGCACTTTGCTACCCCTAGACGTTGTGTCTAAGAAGGAGACAATGTCCCGGGTCCCCGCATTCTTAAATTACATCTGTCTCATATGCATTCCTTCATGCATTCATCCACTCCACCCATGAGATATCGGAGTTTTGATTTGCACCAGCTTTTTTTCTCACCTTAGTAAGCATGGGAACAAATCAAACCGGCAAGAGGTTTTACCAAGTCAAGGTTAAAGGCCTAGATACCACCAGCATCAAGGAATTAGGGCGGTTGATGGAACCTCTCCAAATGCAAGCCTTCCGCAAGACTTACGGAAAGATCTTAGAGTTGACCATAGCAGAGGTATCTATAGAAGCCATTGCATCACTCACCCAATACTACGACCAGCCTTTGAGATGCTTCACGTTCGGAGACTTCCAATTGGTACCAACCATTGAAGAATTTGAGGAAATTCTAGGATGTCCTCTCGGGGGAAGAAAACCATACCTTTCCTCTGGGTGTCTCCCCTCTTTGAGCAGAATTGCAACTGTGGTCAAGGATTCAGCAAGAGGTTTGGACCGCATAAAACAGACTCGAAACGGCATAGCGGGCCTACCACGGAAGTACCTAGAAGACAAGGCGAGGGGTATGGCCAATCAAGGAGATTGGGTCCCGTTTATGGATGTGTTAGCTTTGCTAATTTTTGGGGTCGTCCTCTTTCCAAACATAGATGGTTTGGTGGACCTAGCAGCAATCGACGCTTTCCTTGCATACCACCATAGCAAGGAAAGTCCGGTGGTAGCTGTCTTGGCAGATTTATTTGACACATTTAACCGAAGGTGCGAAAAGAGTAGCGCACGGATCATCTGTTGCTTACCCGCCCTCTGTGTTTGGTTGGTTTCACACCTGTTCCAGCAAGACACGAGGCATCCATGTCCGCTCCAGAGCCATCGCTCGTGTACTGAAAGGAGAAGAATAGATTGGGACCAGCTTTTGGCTGGGATAGGAGGTAGAACAATCAATTGGTTCCCCCGATGGAAGGAAGGAAAGGAGGGAGTCCCTTTCTCATGTGGAGGGTACCCAAACATTCCGCTGATAGGAACGAGGGGTTGTATTAACTACAATCCCGCGCTCGCTATAAGACAACTAGGGTACCCCATAAGGGGAGCACCGATGGAAGAAAGCATGTCTCCTTTCCTTGTGAGAGATTTCGGCGCGCAAAATTTCAAGGCTATACAAAGAATCCATAAGGCATGGGAAACCCCGTTAAGGAAAGATCAAGAACTTAGGGGCATTCGTAATGGCATCATTGGTGGTTACCATGAATGGCTGAAAGTTCATATACGAGGTTTAGATTGGCTCGCCAAGTTAAAAGTCGTCAGCGAAGAGAGTTTTGAAGCACCGGAAGAGGACGAAGAAGTCCAAGCTCTCAAAAGCGAGTTAGGAAAGGCGAAACTTGCCAAGGAGAAGTTCAAGTTGGCCGCTATACACATCCAGAAGGAGTGTGCCGGATTACGGGAAGAGAATGCAACTACCGCAAGAGCCCTTGCACAAGAGACCAAGAGGGCTCGCAAGGAAGAGCATGACCGTAACAAATTTCGCGGAGCTCTGTGGGGTAGCAACAGTGAACTCAAGCTGCGAAGGGAAGAGAGGGACCAGTCGCGAGCACATAGCATGGTCTTGAAAGAGGAGTTAGTTGCCTGTTCAAGGTCCAAAAGGAGCTTGTCTCAGCGTTTATGCGAGACGGAGACCAACATGCTAGCTATCATCGCCAAATACCAAGAAGAGTTAGGTCTAGCCACGGCCCACGAGCAAAGGGTCACGGACGAGTATGCCCAAGTATACGCGGAAAAAGAGGCTAGAGGAAGGGTGATCGACTCTTTACACCAAGAGGCAACCATGTGGATGGATCGGTTTGCTCTTACCTTGAACGGGAGTCAAGAACTTCCCCGATTGTTAGCCAAGGCCAAGGCAATGGCAGACACCTACTCCGCCCTCGAAGAAATTCATGGGCTTCTCGGCTATTGTCAGCATATGATAGACTTAATGGCCTACATAATTAGAAATCGCTAGGAAACTTGTATGGTCTCTCAGACTTTGACTAGATACGACTTTCTGATATAAAATGAGTTGGTCCCATGTTTCTACTCCAAAAAGCTTGTGCGAATCAAATCACTCCTGCATTTTATCTCTAGCATGCATTCTTTCTTTCTTTACCCACTCCTCACGTTTGGTTTTTTAGGGAAAAAACACCATAACTAAACGCGCCACAAGGCATCCCTATCGCACCAGATCCAAATCTAGAACGATGGGTGATCAAGAGGAGACACAGGAACAGATGAAAGCCGACATGTCGGCTCTGAAAGAACAGATGGCTTCCATGATGGAGGCCATGTTAGGAATGAGGCAGCTCATGGAGAAAAACGTGGCCACCGCTGCCGCTGTCAGTTCGGCTGCCGAAGCAGACCCAACTCTCTTGGCAACTGCGCACCATCTTCCCTCAAACATAGTAGGACGGGGAAGGGACACACTGGGACACGATGGCAACCCTCATCTGGGATACAACCGAGCGGCTTACCCTTATGGATTGCCGCCCAACTACTCACCACCCGTCTTGCAAGACGATGCGGGCCATATTGCTTCTCCCGTCCTTGAAAGAGAACCTCCTCAACAGCCCGACGAGGTCCACAAAGACCCTCAAGACTATGCTCGAAGGGATGTCGAGTTCTATCCCCCGATCCCCGAAGGGCCGGCACCCAGCACGTTGCCTCAGCCCAGCATCACGACACAACCAATAGTTTTGTCCACGGAAGGACCGCCCCCGGCAACTGAAGAAAGGAGGAAGCTCGATCTCCTCGAGGAGAGATTGAGAGCCGTTGAAGGATTTGGGGACTATCCGTTCGCTGACATGACAGATCTTTGCTTGGTACCCGATGTTGTTATCCCCCCGAAGTTCAAGGTACCGGACTTCGAAAAGTATAAAGGGACAACTTGTCCCAAAAACCATCTCAAGATGGGCGCACACTCTAAGGATGAGAAGCTATTAATACACTTTTTTCAAGATAGCTTGGCCGGAGCCGCGGTAGTTTGGTACACTTTTTTCAAGATAGCTTGGCCGGAGCCGCGGTAGTTTGGTACACTAATTTGGAAGCTTCCCGTATCCGTACTTGGAAGGATCTGATTACTGCTTTCCTAAGGCAATACCAGTATAATTCCGATATGGCTCCCGATCGCACTCAGCTGCAGAATATGTTCAAGAAAGAGGGCGAAACCTTTAAAGAATACGCACAGCGGTGGAGAGACCTAGCGGCACAAGTGGCTCCTCCCATGGTAGAAAGAGAGATGATCACCATGATGGTAGACACTCTGCCAATGTTCTACTATGAGAAGCTAGTAGGTTACATGTCGTCCAGCTTTGCGGACCTAGTGTTCGCCGGGGAAAGAATCGAGGTAGGGTTGAAAAGAGGAAAGTTCGATTACATTTCCTCCACGAGTGCGAATGCCAAAAGAATCGGGACAACAGGGGCAAAAAGGAAGGAAGGAGATGCCCATGCCGTCTCTTCAACACCCGCGTGGGTCAAACCCCCGCAGACACCTCATGGTACCCATCAGTACGCGAAACATCACCCGAGCTTCTCGGCTCATACCGGGAACGCCTCTAGTTCAGCACCTGTGCAGCCTAAGGCACCCACCCAGAGGGAAGCTCCCCAAGTTCCAACTCCGAACACAACTCGCCCGGCCGGTAATTCCACCGCAACAAGGAACTTCCCTCCGAGGCCATTTCAAGAATTCACCCCACTCCCAATGACGTACGAAGACCTCTTGCCGTCCCTCATCGCCAACCATTTGGCCGTGGTAACTCCCGAAAAGGTCCTCCAACCCCCTTTCCCAAAGTGGTATGACCTTAATGCAACTTGCAAGTACCATGGGGGTGTCCCGGGGCATTCCATTGAAAAATGCTTGGCCCTTAAATACAAGGTCCAACATTTGATAGATGCTGGATGGCTGACTTTCCAAGAGGATCGGCCCAATGTGAGAACCAACCCGCTCGCCAATCATGGAAGGGGAGCGGTTAATGCTGTTGAGTCCGATAGGCCACGCGGGTCTAAACCTTTAAAGGATGTGGCAACCCCTAGGAGGTTTATCTTTGAGGCCCTACAAAAGGGAGGTGTGATTCCCCATAGTGGGCGTAAGGAGGATTCCTGTTTGCTACATTCCAGCGAGCTGCATGACATGGAAACGTGTTTGGGAGTAGAGGAATTGTTACAGCGGATGATAGATCAAGGTCGACTGGAAGTTGGCAGTGAAGGAAGAGAAGAGCAGCATATATGCATGCAGTCCATGGATGGGAGAAGTGTTGCGAAGCCCAAACCCTTGGTGATATACTTCACCAAGGGCACAGCTTCACAAAAACCCGGACACCCCTTAGCAGCTAAACCTGTTCCTTTCCCATACCAAAATAGCCACGCAGTCCCATGGAGATATACACCTCCGAGGGGGAAGGAAGAAGAAGCCACCGATGTCAGCTCATTGTCGGCTAAGGTAACAAATATCACGGGACTGAGTGGTGTGACCCGTAGCGGTCGTGTGTTTGCGCCTCCGGACCTACCAGTCCAACCCGCGAACGTCAAGGGGAAAGGAAAAGTGGTGGAGGAACAAGATGACGAAGCACCCCTCGCTTCGAATAAAGATATTCCGGCGAAAGGTCTTCCGGAGAAAAGGGATGGTAAAAAGAAGGTGTCGCTAGAGGAAGCCAGTGAGTTCCTCCGTATAATTCAGCAGAGCGAATTCAAGGTTATCGAACAGCTCAACAAAACTCCAGCCAGGGTCTCGCTGTTGGAGTTACTCATGAGCTCCGAGCCTCATCGGGCTCTGCTAGTAAAAGTTCTGAACGAGCCCCACGTGGCCCAAGACATCTCGGTAGAAGGTTTCGGAGGGCTGGTCAATAATATCACTGCCAACAACTATCTCGCCTTCGCCGAAGAAGAAATCCCCGCCGAGGGGAGAGGGCATAATAAAGCTTTGCACGTATCAGTCAAGTGTATGGACCATATTGTAGCCAAAGTGCTCATCGATAATGGTTCCAGTTTAAACGTGATGCCTAAGAGCACTTTGGAGAAATTACCATTCAATGCCTCCCACTTAAAGCCGAGTTCAATGGTGGTTCGTGCCTTCGACGACACCCGCCGAGAGGTTAGGGGAGAGATCGATCTCCCAGTACAGATAGGCCCTCACACCTGTCAAGTTACTTTCCAAATAATGGATATTAACCCCCCCTACAGCTGTCTGTTGGGGCGCCCGTGGATCCACTCAGTGGGAGTTGTTCCCTCTACACTCCACCAAAAGTTGAAATTCGTAGTGGAAGGGCATCTGGTCATCGTATCAAGCGAGGAAGACATCTTGGTGAGCTGCCCATCCTCTATGCCTTATGTGGAAGCCGCAGAGGAGTCATTAGAAACCGCTTTCCAGTCTTTTGAAGTGGTAAGCATTTCCTCCGTGGACTCCTTCTCTGGGCAAGCTTGCCTGTCCGATGCAGCAGTAATGATGGCCCGAGTTATGTTGGGGAACGGTTACGAACCCGGAATGGGTTTAGGCAAAGACAACGGCGGCATAACTAGCCTGATAAATGCCAAAGGAAATCGTGGGAAGTATGGTTTAGGCTATAAGCCCACTCAGGCAGATGTAAAGAGAAGCATCGCGGGAAGGAAGAGTGGGGGTCAAAGCTCGCGGTTGAGACAAGAAAGTGAAGGAAGCCCGCCCTGCCACATAATTAGAAGCTTTATAAGCGCGGGTCTGGGAGACGAAGGTCAAGTGGTCGCGATATACGAGGATGATGTTCCGAGTACATTGGATTTGGTACGATGATGCCCTCCTGATTTCCAGCTGGGAAATTGGCGAGTGGAGGAACGCCCCGACATTTACGCAGCGAGCATAATGTAAACCTTTACGGTTTTAAAAGCTCTATAGTTGGGCCTAGGCTTTAGAGTTTTTCTTTTGGTTAAGGCTTTGTGTATTTTGTTTTTTAAATTTATAATACAAGGATCTTTCTTCATCTGTTCCTACGTCTCTACCCATTCTCATCCATTTGCATGTTTACTTCTTTTCTGAAACGACAGATCCGATGACGAGTCCCCCGAAGGTACTAATACCTGGGACCCGCCTATCAACTTCGTGCAAGAAACGAATCAAACGGAAGATGAAGGGAATGAGGATGTGGGACTTCCCCCAGAATTAGAAAGGATGGTCGCCCATGAGGACCAAGAAATGGGGCCTCATCAAGAAGAAACAGAACTAGTAGACTTGGGAATTGGCAGTGGAGAAAGGGAAGTAAAGATAGGCACAGGTATTAACGCACCTATCCGTGAAGAATTAATAATCCTGCTAAGGGACTACCAAGAAATCTTTGCTTGGTCATACCAAGATATGCCCGGTTTGAGTTCTGACATTGTACAACACCGATTACCTCTAAATCTCGAGTGTTCCCCGGTAAAGCAGAAACTTAGAAGGATGAAGCCCGAAACATCCTTGAAGATAAAAGAAGAAGTGAAGAAGCAATTTGACGCTGGTTTTCTGGCCGTCGCTCGGTATCCAGAATGGGTTGCCAACATTGTACCGGTCCCTATGAAAGATGGGAAAGTACGAATGTGTGTAGATTATCGGGACCTGAATCGGGCCAGTCCCAAGGACAATTTTCCTTTGCCACACATCGATATCCTCGTGGATAACACGGCCAATTTCGCTTTATTTTCCTTCATGGACGGTTTCTCCGGTTACAATCAGATAAAGATGGCGCCAGAGGATATGGAAAAGACTACCTTCGTCACCCTGTGGGGGACGTTCTGTTACAAGGTGATGTCCTTTGGACTCAAGAATGCCGGGGCAACTTATCAACGGGCCATGGTAGCTTTGTTCCATGATATGATGCATCAAGAGATCGAGGTCTACGTGGACGACATAATTGCTAAATCTAAATCCGGGGAAGAACACCTTGTCAACCTGTGGAAGTTGTTCGAAAGGCTTAAGAAATATCAATTAAGGTTGAACCCCGCCAAGTGTACCTTTGGGGTCAAATCAGGGAAATTGCTTGGTTTCATCATGAGCCAGAAAGGGATAGAGGTAGACCCCGAAAAGGTGAAGGCCATCCTTGAGATGCCAGAACCCCGTACTGAGAGGCAGGTCCGAGGCTTCCTGGGACGCTTGAATTATATTGCCAGATTCATATCGCAGCTCACCGCCATTTGTGAGCCGTTGTTCAAGCTCTTATGCAAAAACCAAACTGATCGCTGGAATGAGGATTGCCAAGAGGCTTTTGGAAGGATCAAGAAGTGCCTTATGAATCCTCCCGTGCTTATGCCACCAGTACCTGGAAGGCCTCTCATCTTGTACATGACAATCTTAGACGAGTCAATGGGGTGTATGCTGGGGCAACATGACGAATCCGGAAAGAAAGAGCGCGTTGTTTACTACCTAAGTAAGAACTTCACGACCTGTGAAATGAATTACTCCTTGCTCGAAAGAACGTGTTGTGCTTTAGTATGGGCATCCCAACGCCTAAGGCAGTACATGCTGAGCCATACTACCTGGTTGATATCCAAGATGGACCCGGTTAAGTACATCTTTGAAAAGCCAGCTCTCACGGGACGAATCGCTCGGTGGCAAGTCCTGCTATCCGAGTTTGATATAGTTTACATCACCCAAAAGGCGATAAAAGGAAGCGCCTTAGCAGATTATTTGGCTCAATAGCCTCTTAACGACTATCAGCCCATGCATCCTGAATTCCCGGATGAGGACATCATGGCCTTGTTTGAGGAAAAATTGGACGAAGATCGGGACAAATGAACCGTATGGTTTGACGGAGCGTCAAACATTCTAGGCCACGGCGTTGGGGCAGTATTGGTCTCTCCGGACAATCAATGTGTACCTTTCACAGCCAGGCTAGGATTCGACTGCACCAACAACATGGCCGAATATGAAGCATGCGCCCTGGCCGTCCAGGCAGCAATTGACTCCAATGTCAAACTACTCAAGGTGTACGGCGACTCAGCGTTGGTAATCCATCAGCTGAGAGGGGAATGGGAAACTAGAGATCCCAAGCTGATACCCTACAAATCCTATATCAAGGAATTGGCTAAAACCTTTGATGAGATCTCTTTCCATCATGTTCCCCGCGAGGAAAATCAAATGGCGGATGCGCTTGCTACTTTGGCGTCTATGTTCCAGCTAACGCCGCACGGGGATCTACCCTACATTGAATTTTGGTGTCGTGGCAAACCCGCGCATTGCTGCCAAGTAGAAGAGGAACGGGACGGTAAGCCTTGGTATTTCGACATCAAGCGATATGTCGTAAGCAAAGAATACCCGCCAGAGATTGCCGACAATGATAAGAGGACATTGAGAAGGTTGGCGGCTGGCTTCTTCATGAGCGGAAGCATACTGTATAAGAGAAACCACGACATGACACTCCTACGATGCGTGGATGCCAGGGAGGTGAATCACATGATCGAGGAAGTCCATGAGGGCTCGTTTGGAATGCACGCCAACGGGCATGCTATGGCCAGGAAGATCCTAAGAGCAGGTTATTACTGGCTTACCATGGAAAGTGATTGTTGTGCCCATGTGAGGAAATGCCACAAATGTCAAGCGTTCGCAGATAATGTCAATGCTCCACCACATCCTCTGAATGTCATGTCCGCCCCTTGGCCTTTCTCCATGTGGGGAATAGATGTCATCGGGGCCATTGAGCCCAAGGCCTCGAATGGTCATCGCTTCATCCTCGTAGCGATAGATTATTTCACCAAGTGGGTCGAGGCGGCTTCCAACACCAATGTCACGAGGGGTGTAGTGGTCAGGTTCATTAAGAAAGAGATCATCTGCCGATATGGTTTGCCAAGGAAGATTATCACGGACAACGGCACCAACCTGAATAACAAGATGATGGGGGAATGTGCGAGGAGTTTAAAATCCAGCATCACAATTCCACACCCTACCGGCCAAAGATGAATGGAGCCGTGGAAGCGGCCAATAAGAATATCAAAAAGATTATCCAAAAGATGACCGTGTCATACAGAGATTGGCACGAAATGCTCCCATTCGCGTTACACGGTTACCGAACTTCAGTACGAACGTCAACTGGGGCAACGCCGTTCTCATTGGTATATGGGATGGAGGCTGTGTTACCGTTTGAGGTAGAAGTCCCGTCATTAAGGATCTTGGCAGAATCCGGATTAAAGGAGTCAGAGTGGGCTCAAACGCGCTATGACCAGCTCAACCTCATTGAGGGTAAGCGCTTAACGGCAATGAGTCATGGGCGCTTGTACCAGCAAAGAATGAAGAGTGCATTCGACAAGAAGGTATGCTTGCACAAGTTCCATGAGGGAGACCTTGTGCTAAAGAAAATGTCCCATGCTGTCAAGGACAATCGAGGAAAATGGGCCCCAAACTACGAAGGGCCTTTTGTTGTGAAGAGGGCTTTTTCCGGAGGAGCCCTGGTGCTTACCAACATGGATGGCGAAGAGCTACCTTCACCCGTGAATTCTGATGTCGTCAAGCGATATTATGCTTAGAATCTGGGGCAATTAAGGATGTCGCTGCATGTTCTTTATCTTTATGTGTTTTCTGGATTTCCCCCAGGGATTCCCCGTCTACTGTATCTCTCGTTACAATCTTTCAAAGAAATGAACGTGGATTCGAGGCTTTAGTCCTCACGTTGGTTTCAAACCTTGCGTTAATTTGTGATCACCTGAGCCCTTCCGCTCAATTCATGGGATGCCCCAAGCGCTTAATTAAAATTGAACCTAAACCAACTTTCACTAAAATTTGTTGCGTTTGAAAACATTCATGCATACGCATACGCATGCATATTGTTGTGGTAAAACAGGGGCAGGATCATCTTGAGATACCTTCTGGGGTGTGGACAAAACATGAACAACAGAAACCAATCAAGGTAAGACAACGACGCGGTCAAGATTGGCCATACCTAGTTGTTTATTACTTGCAGGTACTTAAGAACGGATGCAAGTGGGGATGGGGTCACAACCGACCGATCGTTTCCCCTTCTCTGCGCTAAACAAGCAGAGAACGCCGCACAAGGCAGCCCAGTATCCTTTGGATTCGCAGTATTTTACTACCATTGTTTGTTTTTAGTAATTAATGCCTAAATCTAACTTGAGTAGGCTCAAATAGGCAAAACACTGACCCATAAGGAAGGAGGGGACATGGTTAATGTTCCTCTCAAAAAAAAAAGTGTAGGTTAGCTCGCCTAGGCGAGCTGAGCTCGCCTGGGCGAGCAACCCCTGCACCAAAATATAAAACTGACGAAAGGGGGGACATTTTTGTATTCAAAAACTTCTTTTCCCCCCTTTTCAAAAGGCATACCCACGAAATTTATGAGTTTGCAGCCCTAGGATCTCTACTTTTCGCATTCTTCGATTTCGTTTTGCGCTTTTATTCATCACCAACAAGTAAGTATTCCATCCTTAAGCTTTCTAGCTTTTCCTTGGTGTATTTTGATCTCCTTTTGGTGCTCTAAATTGTGGGAATGTGCTCAAATATGTGGGGCAATTTTGGTTTGTTTTCTTGCTTGATTGGTTTGAATTAGGGGTTTGTATGAGATGGCCCTAGGCCTATAATGCATTTTGAAGCAATGGGACATGCCACATTGTCCCCATTCTCTTGCTATTAATGCCTAAATGCGCGCCCACCAAGTGTTCGGTGAAATGCCTCAATGGCATTAGCGCGTGATTTTCGTAGGGAAACAACCCATGGGGCATTTTGGTTTGCACATATTTTCTATTTTTGGGACATGCATTCAGTTCCGAAAGGGCTAGAGTAATTGCCCCACATATATCCTAGGCCTAGGAACCAAAGTTTTTATGCAAAAGAACACAAGAGGGGGTGCATATTGGGTAAAGTTACCCTTTTTGGCCGGCAATCAGCTATGAGCCACGCTACAATAATTTCCCTACGCCTAGATGTTTAGGAATTTTGCTCATCATAAATGTGTAGGTTTAGAATAGGTAGCAAAATACCTTTGGCAATTTACACTTTGGGTGTGGTAGCAAAATACTTGGATGTATGTACATGTAATTTTTGGTAGTCAAAATGTCTCACAAAAAATATATATATGTTGCATGTTATGTAAAGAAAATACCTTACAAAAATACCTTTTAATTTGAATACAATTTTAGTCAGCAAAAGGAAATATACTTGAATTTGCATGAGGCTTTTAGGTAGCAAAAACACTTGAATAAAGCATGAAATGTAGCACCTTATTGTGTAGATAGCCAAGATTCATCACAAAGTTTGTATATGCATAGGTATTAGAAATACCAGAATGTGCACGTGTGCAATTTTTGGTAGCCAAGATGCTTTGAGTATGCATGTATGTAAATTTAGCCAAGGAAATGCATGTGATGTAGGTAGCAAATACACCTTGGAAGTACATATAAATAATCTAGGTAACGAAGGTGCCTTGATTGCGCATGGGTGCATTTTTTTGGGTAGAAGAATATCTTGTGCGAGTGAATGTTCATAAGGAAGTATGTGCATGAGTTTGCTCTAAATTTACATTGATGTTTGTGTTTATTGGAGGAGGTTGTATGCCATTTTTGTTTTAAGAGTAGCATTTCTTGGTAAAACTAACTTTCCAAATGTTTGCCTTCGCAGAAAATGGCCCCGAGGAAGCTTGCCTCAAAGAGGTCCAGGAAGGACAAGGCGGCCGAAGGAACTAGTTCCGCTCCTGAGTATGACAGTCACTGCTTTAGGAGCGCTGTACACCAGCAGCGCTTCGAGGCCATAAAGGGATGGTCATTTCTCCGGGAGCGACGCGTCCAGCTCAGGGATGACGAGTATACAGATTTCCAGGAGGAGATAGGTCGCCGGCGGTGGGCATCACTGGTCACCCCCATGGCCAAGTTCGATCCAGAAGTAGTCCTTGATTTTTATGCCAATGCTTGGCCAACACAGGAGAGCGTGCGTGACATGAGGTCCTGGGTGAGGGGTTAGTGGATCCCATTTGATGCAGATGCTATCGGCCAGCTCCTGGCATATCCGTTGGTGCTGGAAGAGGGCCAGGAGTGCGAGTATGGCCAGAGGAGGAACCGGTCTGATGGGTTCGATGAGGAGGCCATCGCCCAGTTGCTATGCATACCGGGGCAGGATTTTGCCCGGACTGCTGCAGGGAGGCGAGTGCGAATCATGCGCACCAACATGACCACCCTGACTCCGATATGGATGACTTTGCTGCTCAGCAACATCCTGCCCACCGATCATAATTCCGACCTCCCCCTGCCGAAGTGTCAGCTGGTGTACGCCATCCTGACGCGGATGAGCATCCATGTGGCTCAGTTAATCGCTGATGCCATCTATATTTTTGCAGGTATGGCGCCTACCAGGCACCCTTTGGATCCAGATAAGTCCAACAGGGCCCTGGGATTTCCCGCGCTGATCACAGGACTCTGCCAGTCGTTCGGAGTCCCCGTGGCACCTACCAAGGTGATTCGGCCGCCCATCACCCGGGCTTTTATTGAGAAGTACTGCACCCAGAGACAGGCTCAGGGGGATGCTCCACAGGCCGCGGGCGCGCCACCACCACCTCATCAGGCTGGCCCGGCTGGGTCATTTGACATGGAGTAGTATTTACGGCATTTGGTTCGCCAGCAGGCGGCCAACCACCGGGCACATGTACAGACCCATGATTATCTGTACCAGCTGAGCCTCAGCATGCAGAGCCAGGGCTTCGCTTCTTTTTCATGCCCTACTCCAGACCAGTTTAGGGCAGAGGTCGCATGGCCCGGGGATTGGCCCGAGGCCCAAGCAGGAGAGGCGCCCCCAGAAGCTCCCGACGATGGAGAGGAGGCCCATGAGGACGAGGAGATGGCCGATTTGCTTGACTTCTTGGGAGGGAGTGGAGCTACATGACTGGGAGATCCCCAGATTCATGTTTTCTTTCATATTTCTTTTATCATTTTTTATGTTATGTTATTTTTTGACTTGAGAGACTAATGTTTGTTTTTGTTGTTTCGATTGTCATTTGTACAACGCATACATTTTTGTTTGGATTGTTGCGTTAGTGTTTATATCATTACTATCAATGATGTTTGAAATTCTGGAACCGTGTAGAGTTCTTCGTTTAGGAACATCGTCCAAAAAATAAATAAATAATAAAACAAACAAAAATCGTGATAAAAGAGATGACTTCCAACTCTTCTTTGGGAAATTTGCCGATCATAGCTAGTTTTTTAAAAATGTGTGTACACCTGAAGGGTGAATGCTGTGAAATTTTCCCGAGTACCCGAAATGGACTCGGATGAATGCACAAATTGATAAAAGAACATATTTTGGAAACATTGGGTTGACTAAAATAGAGGAAATGAATCCTGAGCCCTAGCATCACATGACCATAAAAATTTGACACTTGAGTGTCCACATAGGTGCATGCATGACCAGTTTTGCATAAAGTTTCCAAATCATCATTTTTGCATTTGTGTCATGGAAATAATGTGGGGCATCCCTTTTTATCCTTGAACCAAACCCAAACCCTGACATGTATCATGACTAGCCATTCTACAAGCCTTGAGCCAAAATCCTAACTCACCATAAACCTTGACCCAGGGTGAGAATGTCAATCCTTACCCTCGGAAGAGAAGAAAAAGAGAATGAAAATTTCCAATCACAGAGAAAAAAAAGAGAAGGAAAATTTCCAATCAAAGAGAAAAAAAGAGAAGGAAAATTTCCAATCAAAGAGAAAGCAAAAAAGGAGAGAAGGAAAATTTCCAATCAAAGAAAAAAAGAGAGGAAAGGAAATTCCCAATCAAAGAGTGGGAGAAAGCGAAAAGAAAAGAAAGAAAATTCCCAACCAAAGAATGGGAGAAAGTAAAAAGGAAGGAAAGAAAGCTCCTGATCAAGGATCGAAAGAAAACAGAAGAAATGGGCAGAAAGGCCTTTGGACCGGACAATATCTGAACAATACAGAATTGTCACCAAATGAACAAAAAAAGGGGGAAAGGAAGCCACGACCTGAAAGTGGTCTTCTCCCTTTGATTACCAACCAAAATCCTGTGCGTCGGTGACTTGTTCGCTCAAGAAGGCATATGCTGCTCTAATCAGTTGGAACATTTGTCTCTTTGCTAAAGCATGTTTGCATTTTAGTGGAGAAAACACCGAGACTTTTTCAAGTCTCACAAGTTATCCAGAACTACGTAGGTCTGAGTTCCTCATTGGAGGATACGTAGGAGCAAGAGCCTCGCTTTTGTCAACCACACCACCTTTTGTTGCCATGACCCAAGAGCTGGTAGCCCGCGGAGACACCTTACGGTTATCCGCACCTCGTCATTCAGTGACCCCAAGTGTGATTGACGAGCAGAGGCCAATGTGGTCATCTGCGCCCTTTCCGGAGGTGTCAGCATCTTCCGGTGGAGACTTTTTCAAGTCTCACAAAGTTATCCAGAACTACGTAGGTCTGAGTTCCTCATTGGAGGATACGTAGGAGCAAGAGCCTTGCTTTTGTTGGCCGCCCCACAATCTCTGTCATACTGACCCTGAGGTCATATGACATGCAGAGACAAATTATAGTCATTCCGCACCCCTTTTGCCATTTAGACACAGTCGTGTCCGATGGCACGCAGAGACAAATTATGGTCATTCTACACCCTTTTTTCATCCAGAGGTGGCGGGCCCGATGACATGCGGAGACAAATTATGGTCATTCCGCACCCCTTTTGCCATTCAGACACAGTCGTGTCTGATGGCACGCAGAGACAAATTATGGTCATTCTGCACCCTTTTGTCATCCAGAGGCGGCGGGCCCGATGACATGCGGAGACAAATTATGGTAATTCCGCACACCTTTTTGCCATTCAGACACAGTTGTGTCTAATGGCACGCAGAGACAAATTATGGTCGTTCTGCGCCCTTCGTCAATCGCGGCCGACAAGCCCGTTGACACGCGGAGATTTACATCATCTTCCGCGCTCACAAGATCTGTCATACTGACTTTTGAGTCACGCTGACGGGCGGAAATACCCGAGTGGTTATCCGTATAAACATTCTTTTGCTATCTGTAAGACAAAACGCTTGATAGCATGCAGAGACTGACATCGTCTTCTGCACCTTTTGTTCCCTCGGGAACAACAAGTCATTTGCATGCGGAGATTTTATGGTCACCCGCGACTCTCGTCAACCGAGAGGAACAAAATTAGTGTCTTATCTTTACTTTCCTTTTATCTCCAATAAAAGACAAGTAAAGAGGGGCAACTGTCATACCCTAATTTCGTCTGGGGACCTTTGCTTGATGACATGCGACTTTTGTTTGGTCCTTGTGAGGTGCTTGGCACCCATCATTAGGCAATTTGTGAAATTCCGGGACATGCCGAAAAACAAAAGAAAATATTGATGCACAATCCGTAAGGTTCCGTGAGACACCGGAAATCAAATGGAAGCATCGTTGCACAATTAGTGAGGTTCTGTAACATTCCGTAAGTCAAAAAGGGGATGATTATGTAATCCGCAAGGTTCCGTAACATTACGGAAAGAAAAAAGTATCGTTACGAAATTCGTAAGTTTCCGTAACTTTACGAAAAAAGAATCACCAAAAAAAGGCAGGGGGAGGTATACTTAGTAAAAATGGGGGTGCAAATAGCAACCAGGCCCACTTAGGCCAGAAGATTCCTCCAGAAGGCTGTTGCTTCTGGAGGAAGCAACCCTGCTCGCCTGGGCGAGCTGGGTGGCAAGCTTCTCCCCCAATTTTCTATAAATAGGGGGAGAAGTGAAGTGAAAAAGGGTTCAACCCCTTAGGCACTTCTCTTTCTTTCGAATTTGCTTGGAAAAATTGTTTCTGTGAAGAAAATCCAAGCCGAAGCACTTCCGAAACGTTTCCGTA
This sequence comes from Glycine soja, assembly GCF_004193775.1. NCBI lineage: Eukaryota > Viridiplantae > Streptophyta > Magnoliopsida > Fabales > Fabaceae > Glycine > Glycine soja. The sequence goes on along the minus strand of NC_041010.1, from coordinate 25,743,776 downwards.
ACGTTTTCGTGAGGAATTTCGCGAAGGTTTCGACCGTTCTTCGACGTTCTTCATTCGTTCTTCGATCTTCAACGGGTAAGTACCTCGAACCAAGCTTTTCGATTCATTTTATGTACCCGTGGTGGTCCACATTGTGTTTCGTATATTTTTATTCTCGTTTCATTTACTTTTTATACCCCTTTTTGACGTGCTTAAGCCATTTTATTTAAGTCATTTCTCGCTTAACCTAAAAATAAAATAAATTTCCACCGATCGTTTGAATTGTATTATCCGTTAACTTTGGTTAAAATGAATTCCGACCGTTCGGTCGTGCCGTAACCACGTTGGAAATCAAAAAAGAGGTAAAATAATAATATAATAATCAAAAAACGTCTTTTAGTAAAATAAAGTGGAAAATCAATCGGACGTTTTTCTCTTTGGGATTTCTCATTCTTAATTGAATTGACTAATAACTAAAGTGAAACTAAGGCTAAAATCAACTCGCCTAGTCAAGCTCGTCCATAAAAATAGGTTTTTGAAGTTTATCATTTCAATTTCTTACTAAGTAAAATGGATCATTTTCAAGGTCCAACGCCTTAAAATGATCACCTTTTAAGTAAAAAATAATCACTTGATAAGAAAGAACTACGTAGGTCTGATTTTCTCATCCCAAATTGAGGAATACGTAGGAGCAAAGGGAAACACCCTTGTCGACCACAAAAAGAGAAAAAATATAAAATGGGTATAAAGGATATAAGGACATAAAAGGGAACGTAAAAATCAAAGTCATGTTTGCACATTCGATTAAAGGCTGCCGTCTCTTGTGACGGACGTGTGGGGTGCTAATACCTTCCCCGTGCGTAAATACAACTCCCGAACCTTTCACTTAAAAGTTCGTAGATCGCGTCTTTTCCGGTTTTTCTGACGTTTTCCTCAAATAAACGTTGGTGGCGACTCCGCGCGTATTCCTTTGGTGGAACACGCATCCCGCGAGTCACGCGTCGCCCTCCCGCCGAAGGGTAGGTTGCGACAGCGACTATATTGCATCCTGCATACAAGGGGGCATGCGCTTAGCAAGTGGTTGCTAGCTTAGTGCTATCGAGGCTGCAAGGAATTTCACTTAGCGCGAATGGGTCGCGCTTAGCTCAATTAACCCAGTGAATTAGCCACACAGAATAGGGCTTAGCGCAAGTGAACTGCGCTTAGCGAGTAAACATGATGTGCTTAGCACAATTCAGATTGAATTGAATTGGGCTAAGCTCGCCCATGGCCAGCTTAGCGAGCTAATCACCTTGAGATGCAGGGGTTTGGGCACTTAGCGCAGGCTAGCCTCGCTTAGTGAAATACGGAGATGCGCTTAGTGAGTGGACTGTTTCCTTGAAAATGTTTTTAAGTTATTTCCAGTCCACTTTCTCAAAACATGTAGAACAACCCCCCAATATCTATGACTCATTATAAGATGATATCCCCCTTTTCAATGATCAAAAAGCAAATTCCAACTAATGCAATGCATGAAAAACAAGATGAAAGGAGTCAGAACTGGGTTGCCTCCCAGGAAGCGCTCTTTTAACGTCATTAGCTTGACGCATATACCTCAATGGGTGATATCAAATTTAAGGTGTTGTGTGCCTTTTTTAAACTCTCCACCATGGTATAGTTTCAACCTCTGGCCATTTACCACCCATGTTCTGTCAGGGTCCTGGGATTGTGGGTCATATAGCTCTATTGCACCATAAGGTCAAACTTTCTTGATGACAAAGGGTCCAAACCATTTGGATTTCAGCTAACCAGGAAATAATTTCAATATTGAATTAAACAGTAGTACTTGTTGTCCCGGTTTGAAGTTTTTCTTCAATAGCTTTTTATCATGGTAGACCTTGACTCTTTCTTTGTAGAGTTTTGAAGATTCATAAGTTGTCAATCGCATTTCTTCCAACTCCAATAGTTGAATCTTCCTGTGCTCTCTGGATGCCTTCTCATCAAAATTCAGAAATTTCAGAGCCCAATATGCTTTGTGTTCCATTTCAACTGGTAAATGACATAATTTTCCATACACCAGTTGAAAAGGAGATAAGCCAATTGGGGTTTTGTATGTAGTTCTATAAGCCCACAGTGCATCTTCCAATTTTATTGACCAATCTTTTCTGTTTGACGCCACTGTTTTCTCTAATATCTTCTTTAATTCTCTGTTGGATACTTCAGCTTGGCCATTAGTTTGAGGGTGATAGGGTGATGCCACCTTATGATGCACATGATATTGACTCAACACCTTTTGAAACCGAGCATTACAAAAGTGCAAACCACCATCACTAATCAAAATCCGAGGCACCCCAAATCGAGCAAAAGTATTCTTTTTTATAAACTTTACCACAAGCTTAGCATCATTTCTTGGGGTGGCCACATAGTCAATAGCCACCAAAATATACTCATTACCTACAGATAAAGGAAAGGGACCCATGAAGTCAATACCCCAGCAATCAAAAACTTTAACTTCCATAATGTTTTGAAGAGGCATTTCATTCCTTCAGGAAATTCCCCCCATTCTTTGGCATTGATCACACTTCAAGACATGGTGATGGTCATTTTTGAAGGGTGTTGGCCAAAAGAATCCTGGCTGCAAGACCTTAGCCGTTGTTTTGTCTCCACCATAATGCCCTCCACATGGTGAATTATGACAGTGCCACAATATACCTTTGGCTTCCTCACTTGTCACACATTTTCTAAGGATATTATCTGAACCTACCATGAACAAGTGTTGATCATCCCATATATAAAATCGAGCATCATGGAAAAATTTCTTTCGCTGCTGCCAAGTGAGGTCTTTCGGTATGATACCAATTGCCTTGAAATTGGCCATGTTAGCAAACCAGGGTCTCTCTGTAATCAAAAACAAAGATTCATCAGGAAATTCATATTTTATTTCAACTTCTTTTAAAGTGACCTCTTCATTGACTAGTTTGGATAAGTGGTCTGCTACCACATTTTCAGATCCTTTCTTGTCCCTGATGACTAAATTGAATTCTTGAAGTAATAGTATCCATCTGATCAGTCGTGGTTTAGAATCAACTTTGCGCAACAAATATTTAATTGCTGCATGATCAGTGTAAATTACTATCTTTGACCCCACTGAATAAGATCAAAATTTCTCAAGTGCATAAATGATTGCCAACAATTCTTTCTAAGTGGTGGCATAATTGATTTGAGCATCATTCAACAATTTACTGGCATAGTAAATGGTATGAAAAATTATGCCCTTTCGCTCTCCCAGCATAGCACCTACTGCATAATCACTTGCATCACACATTAATTCAAACTCTTGTCCCCAGTCTGGTGCTGTAATCACAGGAGCAGAGACCAACTTAGCTTTAAGGGTATTAAAAGCTTCAAACATTCATCATTAAACATAAACACAACATCCTTGTTCATTAGATTACTCAGTGGTTTGGCGATTTTGGAAAAGTCCTTGATGAATCGCCGATAGAATCCAACGTGACCTAAAAAAATCCGTATTCCTTTAACATTAACTGGAGGAGGAAGTTTATCAATAACATTAATCTTTGCTTTATCCACCTCAATTCCTCTTCTATAAATCTTGTGTCCCAGCACGATGCCTTTTTGAACCATAAAGTGACATTTCTCCCAATTGAGCACCAAATTAGATTCCTCACACCGTTGTAACACTTTCTCTAGATTTGCTAGGCAATTTTCAAAAGATGCGTCAAAGAAAAAGAAATCATCCATAAAGACTTCAATACATTTCTCTACCATATCAGTAAAGATTACCATCATACATCTCTGGAAAGTAGCTGGGGCATTACATAAACCGAAAGGCATGCGACGATAAGCAAATACACCAAAGGGGCATGTGAAAGTTGTCTTTTCTTGGTCCTGAGGATCCACTGCAATTTGATTGTAGCCCAAATATCCATCTAAGAAACAATAAAAGATTGCCCTGCAAGTCTCTTGCATTTGGTCCATAAAGGGAAGCGGGTAATGGTCTTTCCTGGTGGCGTCATTCAACTTTCTGTAGTCAATACACATCCTCCATCCAGTGACTATTCTTGTAGGAATTAGCTCCTCTTTATTATTCTTTATCACTATCATACCTCCCTTTTTCAGGAAAACTTGAACAGGACTAACCCATGAACTGTCTGAGATTGGATAGATAAGCCCTGCTTCCAGCAACTTGAGCACTTCCTTCCTTACTTCTTCTTTCATAATTGGATTCAGTCTCCTTTGAGGTTGTCTCATGGGCTTGTACTCAACTTCCATATTAATTTTGTGCATATAATATGATGGACTGGTCCCTTTTAAATCAGAGATGTGCCAACCAATAGCGGCTTTGCGACTCTTCAAAATCTGAACCAGTCGATCCTCTTCTTTCTTTTGCAAGGAACTGCTTATTATTACAGGTTTAGCCTCATTGTCCTCCAAAAATACATACTTCAAATGTGCTGAAAGGGTTTCCAGTTCTACTTTGGGCTTTTCCATTGGTCTACTATTTTCTAATGTTTCAAACATCACATGACCAACAGATTTATCTTCTAGAACATCCAGCTCTTCAATACAAGCTAGCTCCTCTCCTCACTTTCACTGACTAGGCATTCTGTCACATTATCGAATTCTTCCTCCAGAAGAGACTGTAATACCATGGTTGAGGCTGTTAATTCTATCTCTTACTCCAACGTTTCTTCTTCAAAACATACTTCACTATCATTTGAGTGTTTCATTGCTTCAAATAAGTCAAAGGAGATCTTCTGATCCTCTACACTTAGTTCCAACTTACCTTTACCCATGCCTAATACACAACTAGCAATTGACAGACAGGGTTGTCCTAGAATAATTGGAACCTCATGGTCTTCATGCCTTTCTTCTTCTAAGTCATGCTCTTTTACAGGGCTTCCCTCTTGAGCTTCAATCCCTACAAATTCTTCTTTTCTTCTGCCCATAACTTGAGTCACTTCTTCTACCAGCTTACCAATCTAAATTTCAGCACTTTTAAATGCTTGTTGAATAGATCCAATTGTATCCTTGAATTGCATTAATAAAATGTCCAAATTGACACCCCTTTCTGCGTCATTTTGATAGTAGAATTATAACTCTAGTTCCCCTTGATAATCTTCTAGAAAACTCTTGCCAGATTGAATCTCCTGATTTTGTATTGCATTATGATTAGCTTTAGAGCTAGCATGATATGCCATGAATTCTGCAAACACACTGTCAAGATCGGGGGCTCTTTCCTCTTCATACTGATTATAGGGATTTAACTCCTGTCTCCACCCAGAGTTATTTGTGGAGAACATATAACAATTATCCTTGTAATGCTTCCTCTGGCAAAAATCAGAGGTTATTGGTGGAATAGAAATAATAATCTCCATGATGTTGAATCATAGGATTGAGCTTATTCTTTCAGATGAACTAAATTACCTGTAGGAGATCTGTAATGACCCGCATCGTCACTACGATATCACCATCCTAAACGCGATAAATTCAATTTTTAAATAAAAACTCCATTAATTTTCGCTTATGAAAATAAAGATAATTTTTGTCTTGCCATACATTCACCAAACCATACACATTTACTTAAGAGAATATACATGTATATATATATATATATATATATATATATATATATATATATATATATATATATATATAGGAATAGTAACTTAGTACATGTCATATACGTAATGTAAATTAAATTTGTTCATACATATATATAAAATCTAAGATTTACATCTTTAACTCAACAAAATAAAACTTGAAAACCAACAATGGAGGAGTTGATTACAAAACACAACTCTCTCTCCCAAAATAATTCCAATGTCATCATGTCGGCTCGGCGGTTCCTCACTAGAATCTTACTCCCTACACCCTGCTTCTGTCATTCTGCTCCCACGAACAAGGTTTGTGATCATCACAGGTACCAACCACACGATACAAAATTGCAAGGGTGAGTTCATTATTAAAAGAAGCAATATCAAATCCAAATAACCACAAATGAGCAAGAAACATAGGCAAAAATTATGAGCTTACATAACATTCATTATTCAACATCCACATTCCACCATTACTCATCATCCAACCATGTATTCAATCAATGCTACACAGAATGATGCATGCACCTGACCTCAACTCTCAGATGCAATGTGGTACGTACCATCAACCAATACCAAGGAAATAGCCTAAGCGTGTCCGCATGACACTCTCGAAAACTAGGTAGCAAGTGTTGAGACCACCCTATTGTGCAAGGCAACTCCTCGCCCCCCCCCCCCCCCCACAATGATCAGCCTGAGTCTCAAGGGAGTTCCAAACCGAGTGACACACCCTCTAGTACAAGTATTCCTCCGCATAAGGACTACAAGTACTTACTGGAAAAGTTTATACTATTTCCCATGTCATATGAAGCATGAAACATGGGAGTCTCAAGTACATGACCATAGATGAATTAAAGCGCCTAAGCATTCCCTCAGAAATGCTTAAATTCTTTAACCACTCTAGTTTCCCACACAAGGGACATCTGACAAGGTCAATGCACCCCCCCATGAACATACACAACATGCACATGTCAATGCATTCCCAACATCATCAACATTCCATTTCAATGTCATTGATCGAGGCCGTACCCGAATCAAATTAACATGTAAATGCAGTAACTAGGAAGTGATCCTAGGTCGTTTTCCAACGAGCAATGATAAACCAAATGTTCATAATATACTTGCAGTAACAGTTACGATTGGGGGGGGGGGGTTGTTTGTTTTGTGATTTAAAGAACAGAACAAGTAAACTGGAATATGAAACTAATAATATTAAAAACGGGTTGTTTCCTCTGATTCAGAAGCCATTCTCTTGTCCTGGTTTATGGAGAATTTGTCCCTAACAGTTAACCACTTAATCCAACCCTATTTCAATTTACTAAGCGAAAATCAACTTAGGGTTGTCAATACGTGATTAGGCAACACATACACCAGTTAACCCTTCGTCCATTAAGCATGAACGCAAGTTAGGCTCTGAGGCAATTAATCGAACACGAAGCATGCACAGATTAATATTAACGAATGTGGGTTAACTGGTGAAGGGAAAACTGCCAGGAAGCCACATTATAAACAAAACCTCGAAGGGAGTTGAGCTTCGTCCTCAAAAGGAAACAACATCAGAATATTTAGCCTTCCATAGATTCAAATAGAAAACGTAAATGAAACTAAAAGCGGAAACGTAAATGAAGCATAAAGGTAAATGAAAGCAGAAGAAGAAACAAGAACCAAATTGTAATTAGAAGCAGAAAATGGAAAATTGCATTACGTGAACAATAGCATTAGAACAGAAAAACGTTAAACCCTAAATAATGCTCTGAATACTGAATAGCCTAACAGAATAGCTTTGCATGAATCCCAAGGCTGCTATTTAAAGAGTCACTCAAAGTAACTGGGCCCTATTACATTATTCTGGCCCAAAATGAAATAAACACTGAACCACATAAAATAAAATTGCAATCTCCTAATCAGAAATTAACTAAAGTAAGCGCTGCTTTATTTGCCCTCTTCAAGTCCACAACCAAAATCCGGATTAGGCCCAATGTTTCATTAATTGTTAAAATTAGATTAAAAACATCAAATTAGCTGAATGAGCCCAAATAATAAAACTGCCTAATTAATTTGACAATTAAGACTAATCAATAATTAAAATGGTGCAAAAAGGGTTTAAGAAATAGAAGAAAGTGATGGCACATCAAAACCCCCCATACTTAGCCTTTTGCACTCCTGGGCAAAATGAAACAAAGAACAAAATCCAAGGATATCAAAGAGAGACAAACAGAAACATTCACATATTCCTCAATGAACATCAAGGAATGAAAGGAACGGGTAGCATCTAACATCTAACATAAGGAGATCCGAAAAGTCAAAACATTCATGAAAATCATCCAAGCAACCCAATCATGGCAAAATAGTTAATCAGCTCAACAATGAAAAATGATAAAGCCTCACAAGAAATACACTCTATCTCTCAAGTGTCTAGGCTACTATTTACCCTCAAAGCACCCATGAAAACAAACACCACATAAACTTGGCAAGATTCTAAAATTGGCAATCAACCTATAAATACAAGCACATGAGGATCAAAAGGTCTTTTAAGGTTGTAATGGGGCCAAGGACAAAGTATGGAAAAATATGGAATAAGTGGCTAAATCCCAAAGGAATAGAGGAGCAATGGGGAATAAGTGCATATTAAGAAAAAATAAAAAGAAGTAAAAATAAAATTTAAACATAAAAAGTAGAACTAAGAGTCTCATCATTCTTTTGCCATTTAAGATCTTATTCACCCAAAAACTAAGAGTTTCGATGCATCTATTCAAAACTTTTTCCAAACTATCCAAACAACCATCAAAAGAGGATCCAAATACAGTGAAATCATCCATAAACACCTCTGCAATTTTCTAAGAAATCACTGAAAATACTAATCATGCACCGTTGGAAGGTACCAGAGGCATTGCACAGGCCGAAAGGCATCCTCCTATAGGCAAAAGTGCCGAAGGGGCAGGTGAATGTGGTCTTTTCCTGATCCTCAGGAGAAATAGTTATTTGCATATAACCAGAAAAGCCATCAAGGAAACAGTAGTGAGATTTACCTGCCAAGCGTTCAAGCATCTGGTCAATGAATGGCAGGGGAAAATGGTCCTTTTTGGTAACCTGGTTCAACCTCCTATAGTCGATGCAGACTCTCCAACTGTTCTGCACCCGAGTAGGAATCAGCTCCTTCTTCTCATTTTTGATCACTGTGAGGTCGGTTTTCTTCGGGACTACCTGGACGGGACTCACCCATTGGCTGTCGAAGATAGGATAAATGATTCCAGCTTGCAAAAACTTGGTTATCTCCTTCTTCACTACATCAAGAATCACCGAGTTGAGTCTTCTCTGTGGTTGTCTTACTGGTTTAGCTCCATCATCTAAATTTATTCGATGCATACATGTGGATGGGCTAATACCAGGAATGTCCGCCAGGGTCCAGCCTATGGCCTTCTTATGCTTCTTGAGAACAGATAACAACTTTTCCTCTTGCTCATCAGCAAGGGAGGCATATATAATTACTGGAAAACTTTTGCTATCATCCAAGTAAGCGTATTTTAAATTTTATGGCAGACGCTTCAATTCTGGTGTGGCCGGCTAGATAGTGGTAGAAGGAGATGGTTTCTCAGCCTGTACCTCATAAAGAAAGTCAGAGGTATGTGTACTTCCTGAAACATGGTTAGTCCTATCTGACTCTATAAAATCAATCTCGAGAGGTAAGACACCACCACCACCAGACATGCAATCAATATCAATTCAAATTCACTCCCAACATCAAATTCAGACATATGATCAAGTACAATTTTAGACTCAATGCATGAAGAGTGAGAGGCATGCAGATTAGAATAAAGATCAATCATGTATTCATCAACAACATGGTCAATTATTTCAGCACGAAATACAGAAAGATCTTCAGATAGGTGTTTCATAGCATCAAGAATATTAAAATGAACAGTTATATCACCAAACTCCATGGATAGTGTGCCTGCATATACATCTATCTTAGTTCTAGCAGTTTTCATAAAGGGTCTGCCTAGAATGATGGGAACTGATCCTTGAGAAAATCCATCCTCCATATTCAAAATATAAAAATCAACAGGGAAAATTAGTGCACCAACTCTAACTAAGACATCTTCTATGAAACCAACAGGATAGGCAACACTTCTATTAGCTAAATGAATTACCACATCAGTTGACTGCAGGGGACCTAGAGATAGAGAATTAAAAATAGACAGAGGCATAACACTAACAGAAGCTCCTAAATCTAGCATGGCATTGTCAAACTTACTATTCCCTATAATACAAGGTATGCTGAATGTACCTGGATCTTTACATTTTTCAGGAATTTGGGGGACAGATTTACCAATCAATGCGGAGACATTTCTGCCCATGCTAATTCGTTCACTTCCTTTAAGCTTCCGCTTATTAGTGCACAACTCCTTCAAGAATTTAGCTTATCTTGGAATTTGCTTTATTGCATTCAACAGAGGTATGTTTACCTGTACTTTTCTAAATGTTTCCAAGATCTCTTTCTCTGCCTCTTCCATTTTTTTGTTGGGAATTGCTCTTGGAGGGAATGGAAGAGGGAAGTGCTGCTTCTGCAAATCAGAATTACCAGTGGAAGATTCACCGGCACATAAATTGTTAGGTAAATTTTTGTCATCACCTTTTTCTAGAGTAGAGTGAAGTTGGGCAGGTTCATTTGCAGATGAGAAAGGTGCTACGGGTTGAGGTCCTTGACACTGCTTTCCCGACCTCAATGAAATGGCACTGACATTTTTGGGATTTTGGACAGATTGAGAGGGCAGCTTGTCAGAATTCTGGGACTGTTGTTGATTTAATTGTGTAGCCAATTGTCCCATCTGATTAGTTAAGCTCTGTTGAAACTGCATGTTTTGCATAGTCATTTGCCTCACATGTTCTTCGAGGAAAGGTTGCGGAGGAGCCTCAACTGTTTTCTGTTTCTGGGGCTGTTGCTGTTGTTGGATTGGTGGAGGAATGTATGGTCTGCTTGGGCCAGCAGCATTTTGGAAGGAAGGAGCAGGCTGTTGTTGTTGTTGTTGAGGGCTAGACCATCTGAGATTAGGGTGATTCCTCCATCCAGGATTGTATCTGTTGCTGGAGAGGTCATAATTGTTCTGCTGTGGTTGATTTTGCTACTGAGGTTGAGGAGGTCTATTGTAAATGTTTGCAGCATAAGCTTCAGGCTGCTCAATTGCTCCAGGTTGCTGCATGGAAGGGCAAAGGCCTGTATGGTGGTCAGCAGAGGAGCATAAACCACAGACTCTTACGACAGGTACAAATTTCTGATTCAAGGCCAGCTGGGTTACCAAGTTAACCAATGCATCTAGTTTGCCTTCAAGCTTCTTAGTTTCAGATGATGCAGATGAGTTTGTAGCTACCTCATGCACTCCTTTAATGATTATAGCATCATTTCTGGTGCTAAACTGCTGGGAGTTGGAAGCCATCTTCTCAATTAAATTTCTGGCTTCAGCAGGAGTCATGTCTCCAAGGGCTCCTCCACTGGCAGCATCTATCATACTTCTCTCCATATTACTGAGTCCTTCATAAAAATATTGGAGAAGAAGCTGCTCCGAAATCTGATGGTGAGGGCAACTAGCACATAATTTTTTAAATCTCTCCCAGTATTCATATAGGCTCTCTCCACTGAGTTGTCTAATACCTGAGATATCCTTCCTGATGGCCGTGGTCCTGGAAGCAGGAAATTTTTTTTCTAAGAATACTCTCTTAAGGTCATCCCAGCTCGTGATGGACCTTGGAGCAAGGTAATACATCCAGTCCTTTTCCACTCCCTCTAAAGAATGAGGAAAAGCCTTCAGAAATATGTGATCCTCTTGGACATCTGGGGGTTTCATGGTGGAGCAGACAATATGAAATTCTTTCAGATGTTTGTGCGGGTCTTCACCTGCAAGGCCATGAAACTTTGGAAGCAAATGGACCAGTCCAGTTTTAAGAACATATGGGACATCCTCATCAGGGTATTGGATGCACAAGCTTTCGTAGGTGAAATCAGGTGCAGCCATTTCCCTTAGAGTCCTCTCACGGGTTGGAGGTTGTGCCATGTTCTCGGAATGTTCAAAATCAGAATGCTCAAAATCAAGATGTTCAAAAGGTATAAAATGATGCCTAACTAATATATGAAATGTCCTATCTATCTCAGGATCAAAGGGTTGTAAGTCAAATGGATTGCCTCTAGTCATACACTACATTCAGCATGCGCAACTAGTTGCCTTGTCATGTAAATAAAGGTTTAGGTTTGAACTACAACTACCATCATTTTGTGAGCAACCTTATAAAATGATGAGAAGATAGCACATAAAATTTCAAACAACAATTCAAATTCTAACTATGGAAGCTAAAAATGGTAGGTTGAGAAAAATAAGTGAATAAAACTTGAAAAATAAAAAACTTTTGACAGAATCACTTTTTTTTTTGGACGATGGAGACCTCAGCCGGCTGCCATAGGCCGGCTGCCACGGCGTAGGAAATTTTTTTCTACCCCAATTACATATATAATAATTGCGATTCCGATAACCGGAGCAAAAGTTATGGCCGTTTGAAGTTTTGACAAATACAAAATTTGCTACTTTTTTGGAACTTTCAAATCTGACCAAACTAAAGGCTCTAGATATTTTTCCCACAAAATATGGATTAAAAGAAGTTACCACAAAAAAATTCAGCCAAAAATAACAACTCTAGCTACTAAAACAAAAAATCCCAAATAATCCAGCAAGGGTGGTCGCTAAAATCCGTCGCTACATGATTTCTACTACCACTCTGTTTTGCCACAAGCAAAAGTGGTCGCTAAGTCCGTCACAAAACACTATTCACAGCAAAACACCTAAAACGGAAACAGGGGAAGCACTTAACAAAAAAACTAAAACAGAACACACACTAAACAAAATACCAGGACACTAAACGACACTAACACACATACTAACACAACATTAACAATTAAACATAAAACACGAAATAATTAAACACTAACACCACACTAGATATTATGAACCTTTGGACACTACTCCCCGACAACGGCGCCAAATTTGATCGAGGCCGTACCCGAATCAAATAAACATGAAAATGCAGTAACTAGGAAGTGATCGTAGTTCGTTTCCCAACGAGCAATGATAAACCAAATGTTCATAATATACTTGAGTAACAGTTACGATTGGGGGGGTTTGTTTGTTTTGTGATTTAAAGAACAAAACAAGTAAACTGGAATATGAAACTAATAATATTAAAAACGGGTTGTTTCCTTTGATTTAGAAGCCATTCTCTTGTCCTGGTTTATGGAGAATTCGTCCCTAACAGTTAACCACTTAATCCAACCCTATTTTAATTTACTAAGCGAAAATCAACTTAGGGTTGTCAATACGTGATTAGGCAACACATACACCAGTTAACCCTTCGTCCATTAAGCATGAACGCAAGTTAGGCTCAGAGGAAATTAATTGAACATGAAGCATGCACAGATTAATATTAACAAATGTGGGTTAATTGGTGAAGGGAAAACTGCCAGGAAGCCACATTATAAACAAAACCTCGAAGAGAGTTGAGCTTTGTCCTCAAAAGGAAACAACACCAGAATATTTAGCCTTCCATAGATTCAAACAGAAAACGTAAATGAAACTAAAAGCGAAAACATAAATGAAGCAGAAACGTAAATGAAGCAGAAAGGTAAATGAAAGCAAAAGAAGAAACAAGAACGAAATTGTAATTAGAAGCAGAAAATGGAAAATTGCATTACGTGAACAATAGAATTAGAATAGAAAAACGTTAAACCCTAAACAATGCTCTGAATACCGAATAGCCTAATAGAATAGCTTTGCACGAATCCTAAGGCTGCTATTTAAAAAGAGTCACTCAAAGTAACTGGGCCCTATTACATTATTTTGGCCCAAAACGAAATAAACATTGAACCACATAAAATAAAATTGCAATCTCCTAATTAGAAATTAACTAAAGTAAGCGTTGCTTTATTTGCCCTCTTCAAGTCCACAACCAAAATCCGGATTAAGCCCAATGTTTCATTAATTCCTGAAATTAGATTAAAAACATCAAATTAGTTGAATGAGCCCAAATAATAAAACTGCCTAATTAATTTGACAATTAAGACTAATCAGTAATTAAAATGGTGCAAAAAAGGTTTATGAAATAGAAGAAAATGATGGCACATCAGTCATTCTCAACATAAACATCACCTCATTTCAATGACGTTATCAACAACAACAACCTCATTTCGTATTCACATAATCATCATAAACATCAACATCACCACATATCAATTAAAGTCATTAATTAGCCATATCAACAGTAAGTCGCATTCTGCATATACGCATATTTTTCATGCCTGAGATTCACACTCTCCAAGTCTTCAAACAACACAAGTCAAATAGAGACAATAATTTTATTCATCAACAATAAATATATCGCATCCCATTCGTCAAAAATGTAGTTTTTCTTTAAAAATCAGTATGCACATCAATAACAATTATATCACATCCCATTAGTTAAAAACGTTGTTTTCTATAAGGGAAAATCAACATGCAACGTCAATATCAAATGTATCACATCCCATTAGTTAAAAATATAGTTTTCTTGAAAGAAAATCAGAATGCAATAGGGATAGGCAGATATTCTCATAGCTAGGTTCCCTGACCCTAACTATGGTGTCAAAATAGTAAATTTTATAATAAACTCCCCTCACCTATTGTGAGCTTCCCGTCGGTTTTCTCTTTGTGCCACTTAGAGACCTCTTTCTCATTCATGCTTGTTGGTCCAACACGAGTTTCTATTATGCCAAAACGAAGGAAATTACTATGGATTTCAGAAATAAAGCTAGTGACAATATTCCGAGTCAAAACCCTTGCCAAAATGTAAAAGGCTAAAGGGCATTTCGGGTTTTAGAGAAAGAATATCATTTTGAAATTCCGATCATGCCAATGTGACCAAGGTTCAGTGAAGGTCACGAAAATAACACCCATTTCATGAGAAGATAATGTTTACAAAGTCTCTTTCTCTAGGGTTTTTCAAAGGAAGCGCAAAACATACAATGGTGGTTCCAAAGTCAGAAAATGATGCAAGGATAAGCTTAAACTACCAAGGAACAAACTTAGAATCACGGTTACCTAGAAGAAAACTGTGAAGGTCAGACCGGGGCTACGTTCTCAACCAAAACCGCGAGGCAAGTTTGGAAGATTCCGCTTCGGTTGAAGGGTTCCTCTCAGTGTGGGGTTTCAACGGAGAACAATAGCGGTTTATGGTGGATACTGGTGGCTGTGGGTGATGGAGAAGAAGCTTGGGACGTTGGAAATGGTTTTGGAAGAAAGAAGGAGAAAGGAATGGCTGTTTTCCAAGGCTACACGAAATACAAAGGCTGAAGCATTATGCTCTCAGGAAAAGAAGCGTTTCACACACACCAGAAGACATATGGTAGATCGCAACGGTCAAATCATGGAAATCTGTCCCATGAATCTCTAGACCAAATGTCGAGAAGATCCAACGGTTAACGAAAGCAGGAGGGAACTTTTACCGAGACAGTTGTGGACAACTTCCTTGAGAAGCTTCATTAAGAGGTTTCCTCAAGAAGCTTCCTCGTGAGGCTTCTTTGAGAAGTTTTCTTGAGAGTCTTCTTTGAGATGTTAACGCTTTAACTACCAACACCCTTCCAATAACTAAACTCATCTCCTTGAAAATAAAACACGGATAAAATAACACAACAAATATAATTAAACATCAAATATAATTACTAATAATATTTTAGAGTGTTACATGATCTATGCATACAAAATACTGACAGAAACAGCGGTTATCCAGTTCAAGAAGAAAACAAATATAGACAAAACAAGTATTCACAAATAATCAAAGAATAATAAATAGACACTTAAAGAACTGAACTACACTTTCCAAATAGAAAGAAGTTCCCTGACAACGGCGCCAAAAACTTGTTCGACGACTGGCAAGTGCACTGAATCGTGCAAGTAGTATAAAATGGTAAGTGAATACCGAGTATCAAACTCTCGGGGAACTTGTTTTACTTGGTAAAGTTGTGGTTCAGTAAATAAGTGACTTTGGATGAAAGTTTGCTGCGTGGTATAAACAAGTATGCAACTAAACTATTCAACAGTAAATCACATGAGTAGTGGTGTGTGAAGACAGATAAAGAACGTGTTGGTCTTCCTACTGGATGACTGATGTTATTAAAAATGTTCTCTACCTAACAATGTTTCTGTGTTCTATGATGTCTCCTGGACTGCTAAACCCCGATGTCTCATGCATGTTTAGCCTAATCCTAGCCAAGCGTCATCCTCGGATCCCTCTTGTTGGACTAAACTTGACCAGAACTATATTAAGACATACATACCAACAACTAGGATACTGTACCCCGATCCCTCGTGACAATACGATAAACTAGCCCTGTCCTATCAAGTTCTAAGGATCAAACCATTTCCCAATGTTGAGTGACCCTAACTCAGCATGCATCTACGTGATCAAGGTAAAAGCATACTAATATGAACTACTGATAGTACAGAGAACACATAAAACATTATCAGATAGATATAAAAGTATTTACATCAAGTACCCCATAGGAAGAACCAACTGAGGATTTAGCTCTCCATAGTAGAGAGGCTTCTATTACAACAAAGAGAAGAGAAAGTGAAAGATTGATGAATTACAGGTAGCGGGGATGACTCCTCCACCTCTAGAAACCTCATAATCACTCAAAGTCTCATCCAATGCTTTGCAAGATAGCCTCCTCTTCAAGCTCGGTTCTCTCCAGTCTCTCCCTATCCAGAAACTCTCAAAAAACTAAACAACCCTCTCAATTTCTAGATTCAGCTTTAAATAGGCAATTCAATTGGGAGGCGTACGCTTAGTGGGAGATAGGCTCGCTTAGCGCGTGTAAGTGACTTCTAGCTTAGCGCCAATCATGCTTGCTCATCCTGGAGGTTCAAGCGGTGCGCTTAGCTAATTGATTCTCGCTGAGCGCATCATGACAACTCATCTGCTTCCAAGATCTTCTACGCGCTTAGCCATGAACTGCTACACTTAGCGGATGGTTCACTAAGCCAGAGAATTGGCTTAGTGAGCGGCTCAAAATCAGCACTTCCAAAAAACTTGCCTAATTAGCCTGAAATTGAAATGGAATGATCATTAAATACACGAAATGGGAATACTTAGTACTTATTACCTATATTTAACGAAAAGTAATTACAACACTACAAAATGACCATAAATGGGAGAAGTTATATACAATTTACACAATTTTCTTACACAAAAGTTAGTCGTATTATCCGACTAACAGCTCCCACCCTCAAGAGGCATAGTGTTGGATCAAGTGGCCTCAAAATAATTAAGAAGTGGGGGTTGAATTAACTATTCCTAAACCTTTACTAATAAAATTTACTCTTCTAAGGCTTTTACTATGTTGTTAAGTAAATAAAGAGTAGAAAAGCAACTTAACCAAAAGTAAAAGAGGGAATTAAAGTGCACAACGAAAATTAAAACAGTAGGGAAGAAGGAGACAAACACACAAGAGTTTTTATACTGGTTCGGCAATAACCCGTGCCTACATCCAGTCCCCAAGCGACCTGCAGTCCTTGAGAATTGTTTTCCAACCTTGTAAAATTCCTTTTACAAGCAAAGATCCACAAGGGATGTACCCTCCCTTGTTCTCTTTGAACAACCTAGTGGATGTACCCTCCACTAGAATTGATCCACAAGAGATGTACCCTCTCTTGTTCTCAGTCAAACCCAAGTAGATGTACCCTCTACTTATACCACAAAGGATGTACCCTCCAATGTGTTAAGACAAAGTTCTCAAGCGGTTAAACCTTTGAAACTTTGTGAATGGGGATACAAAAGAATTCTCAGGCGACTAGTCCCTTGAAATCTTTTGTATATGGGAAAGGGAAGAATCAAAAGAATTCTCAGACTATGTCGTTTTGAATTCTTTGACAAGGGAGAAGGGAGACACAAAAGAATTCAGGCGGTTAGTCCTTTGTTCTTTTGGAAAAGGGGGAAGAGAGACACAAAAAGAATTCAAGCGGTTAGTCCTTGGCGAATTCTTTTTGGCAAAGGGAGAAGAGATGAAAAGAATGAATAGCACAAGTTTTAAAGGTTTAGAAAACCAGAAAACTTTAGAAAGCTTTTGACAAAGAAAGAAGAAGAAGTTCAAAGAAACTCAGAAATCAAAGTGGAAAAATTGCTTGTGTAAAGAATGAATTGGAAAAGATTGATCTTGAAATGCAAAACACAACCTTGCTTTTATAGACTCTTCATGTCTGGTCAAGAGAACCATTAGAAGAGTTATGACATTTAGAAAAACTTAAAACCAATTTGAAAAAGTCAAAAACTATTTGAAGAGTTACATCTTTTGATTTGTTCAGAAACTATCACTAGTAATCGGTTACCAAATCAGTGTAATTGATTACACAAACCTTTTTTTGAAAGGATGTGACTCTTCACAATTTAATTTGAATTCCAACGTTCAAACACACTGGTAATCGATCCCGGATGGAGGAATCATCCCAACCTTAGATGGTCGAATCCTTCACAACAGCAACAACAACAACAACAGCCTTATTTTCAAAATGATACTGGCCCAGGCAGACCATACGTTCCTCCACCAATCCAGCAGCAGAAACAACAAACAGTTGAGGCCCCTCCGTAACCTTCCCTTGAAGAACTTGTGAGGCAAACGACTATGCAAAACATGCAGTTTCAATAAGAGACCAGAGCCTCCATTTAGAGCTTAACTAATCAGATGAGATTAGGGTATGACAGTTGCCCCTCTTTACTTATCTTTTATTGGTGATAAAAGGGAAGTATAGATAAGACACTAATTTCGTTCGAGCGGAACATCATTCGACCGATCAATATCCCAACCAGCAGAACCTGTCATTCAGAAAGAATAGAAAAGGCATCAGGAGCGTCATCAAAACTTCAGTGCCTTGAAAGCGATAAAACGAGATAGCCATGACGCTTCCATATGCTATCGAACTCGATCATCCCTGCCTAGCGGAGAAGAATCTTGCGCATCGTCGGACTTGAATGTCTCTGGATGATGAAAGTAAAACCTGAAAAGATTTTCAAAATAATCAAAATCGGACGACCAACATCATCCTGATATCATCGGACTCGTTCGCCTTGGTTGACGAAAGGTGCGAATAACCATAAGGTATCTCCGCATGTCCTCGGACTCGCCGTCTCTGGATGACAAAGGTGCAGATGACGAGGTTAGTCTTTGCGTGTCAACGGGCTCGCTTGCCTCTGGTTGACAAAAGTTGCAGATAACCATAAGTTATCTCCGCATGTCATTGGACTCGCCTTCTCTGGATGACAAAGGTGCAGATGACAACGTTAGTCTCTACGTGTCAACGGGCTTGCTTGCCTCTAGTTGACAAAAGGTGCGGATAACCATAAGGTATCTCCGCATGTCATCGGACTCGCCGTCTCTGGATGACAAAGGTGCAGATGATGACGTTAGTCTTTGCGTGTCAACGAGCTCGCTTGCCTCTGGTTGACAAAAGGTGTGGATAACCATAAGGTATCTCCGCATGTCATTGGACTCACCGTCTCTGGATGACAAAGGTGCAAGACTAAAAATAGTCTCGGCGTTCTTTCACTAAAATGAGAACATGCTTTTGTAAAGAAACAAAAACCTCCAATTGATCAGAGAAAAAAAAGTAATTTTTGGAGAAAAAAAATGTGTCTATATGGGAAGAAGAGTATGCTGATGAAATTTTCTCATAACCACAAATGAGATTTTGGATGTTAGCGTCTCATTTCTAAACGACCATTTAGAGGAAACACTGGGTCCAACTGAAAATAGAAGAAAATCACTCAGAGTGTATAAACCTCACACAGGCAAGTGTTTCATCCTAATTCTGAACCATAGATATGTCATGACTTGATTTTGCAAATCAATTCCTATCAAATCAAAGATTACATGCGTGATCATGGATCAATAGGACTTTTTTGCGAATGGTATTTTTGGTGGGAAATTTGGATTTGAGTGTTTTGGCCTTTCCCTTTTCTGTTTTTGTTTAATGCGGGGCGAGAAAGTCACCAGCACATAGGATTTTGGTTGGCAATCAAAGGGAGAGGACCACTTCAAGTCATGGTTTCCTTTCTTTTCTTGTTTGCTTGTGACAATTTTGTATTGTTCAGATATTGTCTGGTCCAAAGACCTTTATGTATATTTCTTTCGTTTTCTTCCGATCTTTGATTGGGAACTTTTCTTTTTCTTTTGTTTTCTTCTGATCTTTGATCGAGAATTTCTCTTTTTCTTTTGTTTTCTTCCGATCTTTGATCAGGAACTTTCTTTGTTCTGGAAGCGTGTTAGCAGCTCAATAGTGAATGAGTTTTTTTTCTTGGGAGACCCCATTGTTCATTCTTCCAAGGACAAGGAAGGAAATTCTCATCCTGGGTCAAGGTTTATGGTGGTTTGAGGTCTTGGGTCAAAAGGCTTGCAAAACGGCCAGACATGATGTATGTTAGGGTGTTGGTTTGGCCAACGGTTTAGGGATAAAGGGGATGTCCCACATTTATTTCCATGACACACATACAACAATGATGATTTGGAAATTTTATGCAAAACTAGTCATGCATGCACCCATGTGGACACTCAAGCATCAAGTTTTTATGGTCATGTGACACTAGGGCTCAGGATTCATTTTTCCTATTTAAGTCAACCAAGTGTTTCCAAAACATGTTCTTTGATCAATTCATACATTTATCCGACTCCATTTTAGGCGTTCAAGAAAATTTTCACAGCATTCACCCTTCAAGTGCATACACATTTTTCTTCAAAAACCTTGTGTTTTGAATGGCAAGTTCATTTCCTTTCAAAAGCATGTTGGCTTTTTAGCTAACCAATTTTATTTTTATTTTACTTTTTTCTGTTTTTTTTTTCATGAGGTATTTTGATACCTAAACATATGTATATTTTGGTGAGGTATTTTTGCTATATACATGCGTATCAAAGGTATCTTGCTACGTAAACATATACATATATATATATATATTGTGAGGTATTTTTGCTATATACATGCATATCCAAGGTATCTTGCTACCTAAACATACATGCATATATATATATATATATATATATGTAGAAGCAAAGCTTCATGGTGAATCAAAGGTGTTTTGATGATAACAATGATGATAACAAAAGATGATGACAAAGGTGATGACAAGAAGCTCAAAGATCAATCAAAGAACAACTCAAGTGAATAAAGAACAATTCAAGAGTTCAAGATAAGAATCAAGAAGAATTCAAGACTCAAGAAGAAAGTTTAGAATCAAGATTCAAGGTTCAAGATCTCAAGAATCAAGATCAAGATTCAAGAATCAAGAGAAGGCTTAATCAAGATAAGTATGAAAAGATTTTCTCAAAAATTGAGTAGCACATGATTTTTCTCAAAACATGTTTACCAAAGAGTTTTTACTCTCTGGTAATCGATTACCAGATTGTTGTAATCGATTACCAATAGCAAAATTGTTTTGAAAAAGTTTTCAAATTGAATTTACAACGTTCCAATTAATTTCGAAAAGCTGTAATCGATTACAATGTTTTAATAACCGATTACCAGTGCCTTTGAACGTTGAAATTCAAATTCAAATGTGAAGAGTCACATCCTTTCACATAAAAGCTTTGTGTAATCGATTACACTTATTTGGTAATCGATTACCAGTGACTGTTTCTGAATAAATCAAAAGATGTAACTCTTCAAAAAGTTTTTGACTTTTTCAAATTGGTTTTAAGTTTTTCTAAAAGTTATAACTCTGCTAAATGGTCTTCTTGACCAGACATGAAGAGTCTATAAAAGCAAGGCTTTGTTTTGCATTTTCAATTAATCCATTCTTTCAATCTTGAATACTTTTCCAATCAATCTCTTACAATCCTTTACAAGCCTTGAAATTCTTTGAACTTCTTCTTCTTCTTTGTACCAAAAGCTTTCTGAAGTTTTCTGGTTTTCCAAACCTTGAAAACTTGTGCTATTCATTTTTTCATTCTCTTCTCCCTTTGCCAAAAAGAATTTGCGAAGGACTAACTGCCTGAATTCTTTTTGTGTCTCTCTTCTCCCTTTTCCAAAAGAACAAAGGACTAACCGCCTGAATTCTTTTGTGTCTCCCTTCTCCCTTGTCAAAGAATTCAAAACAACACAGTCTGAGAATTCTTTTGATTCTTCCCTTTCCCTAATACAAAAGTGTTTAAAGGACTAACCGCCTGAGAATTCTTTTGTATCCCCATTCAAAAAGTATCAAAGGTTTAACAGCCTGAGATCTTTGTCTTAACACATTGGAGGGTACATCCTTTGTGATACAAGTAGAGGGTACATCTACTTGGGTTTGACTGAGAACAAGAGAGGGTATATCTCTTGTGGATCAGTTCTAGTGGTGGGTACATCCACTAGGGTTTCAAAGAGAACAAGGGAGGGTACATCCCTTGTGGATCTTTCTTGAAAAAGGATTTTTACAAGGTTGAAAGAAATCTCAAGGACCACAGGTCGCTTGGGGACTGGATGTAGGCACGGGTTGTTGCCGAATCAGTATAAAAACTCTTGTGTGTTTGTTTCCTTCTTCCCTACTCTTTTACTTTCCGCTGTGCATTTTAATTTCCACTTTTACTTTCTGTTAAGTTTCTCTTCTACTCCTTATTCTCTTAACAACTTATTAAAAGCCTTAGAAGAGTAATTTTTTAATTAGTAAAGGTTTAGGAATAATTAATTCAACCCCCCCTTCTTAATTATTTCGAGGCCACTCGATCCAACAATATATATATATATATATATATATATATATATATATATATATTGTGAGGTGAGGTATTTTTTGGCTACCTAAATTACATACATGCATATCTAAGGTATTTTCGCTACCTAAACACACATACATATATTTTGTGAGGTACGACTACCTTCTGAGCTTGTGCTTGTTTTATTTAAATTCCTAGGATCATGAGCAAGTAGGTGTGTCCTACTATGACTTGAGAAACAAAGGTGATCAAATAACAAGTAGAGATTTAAAAGGTACTAGGTTGCCTCCTAGTAGCGCATCTTTAACGTCTTGAGCTGGATGCGTGATGACTTGTCGGTCACGGACCTAGTACTTTTGCTTACCTTTGGCTTTTGACTTGATCGCCTGTTGGTCAGCCATGGGTCGTAGGCAAGCTCCAGCCTTTGATGAAAGCCCGGTTAATAGAGGGCCTGATGACCTTGTTGGGGGCGACGGGCACTCCGTAGAACTGACAAAGGCCTGTAATCAGAGCTGGAAACCCCAGGACCCTGTTGGACTTCTCCGGGTCCACTAGGTGTCTTACGGGCACGATCCCAGCAAATAATAGATGACATCAGAAATCACTTGAGCGATGTGCATACTTACCTATGTCACGTTGGTTTGACCTTGCTGGGGGGACATGCACCTAGTAGGACTAATAGAGGCCCATAACCAGAGCTGGAAACCCCAGGGCCCTGTTGGACTTCTCCGGGACCACTTGGTGTCTTATGGGCGCGATCCCTGCAAATTGTGGATGGCATCATAAATCAATTGAGCCACGTGCATACTTACCTATGTCATCACAACACAGACCAACTGACACTTCGGCAGGGGGAGATCGGAGTTGCGGTGGTGTGCATGATCCACACTTGTCTCCAAGCAGCGGCTGGGTGAAATCTTGCCTCGGTATACATAGTAGCTGCACGATAACCTCCCTCTTTGGTTGGTCTCGCACAGTTGTTCGCCCTCCAATATCAGGGGGTGGCCTAGGAGCTGATAAAAGCAAACTACTAGCCCCTCACCCGGGACCACAGGCCACGATAAAGCATTAAGGGCGGAGGACCTTGAGTTCTCTGAAGGCGCAGTTGTGGAGTCCTATGAAGGCGAGGGCGTGTATCCCTTTGAAAGCAAGGATGTGTAGTCCTCTAATGGCGAGGGCGTGTACCCCTCTGAAGGCGAGGACGTGTAGTCCTTTAAAGGTGAGGGCGTGTAGCCCTCTGAAGGGGAGGACGTGTAGTCCTCTGAAGTTGAGGACATGAAGCCCTTTAAAGGCAAGGACAAGTAGTCCTCTGAACGTGAGGGCATGTAGTCCTCTAAAGGTGAGGACGTGTAGCCCTCTGAAGGCGTGGACGTCTAACCCTCTGATGGCGAGGATGTGTAGTCCTCTAAAGGGGAGGACGTGTAGTCCTCTGAAGGCAAAGGCGTGTAGCCCTCTGAAAGCGAGGACGTGTAGTCCTCTGAAGGTGAGGGCGTGTAGCCCTGTGAAGGTGAGGGTGTGCAGCCCTATGAAGGCGACGGCATGTAGTCCTCCGAAGGGGAGGGCATGTAGTCCTCCGAAGGCGGGCATGTGTAGTCCTCTGAAGTTGAGGGCCTGAAGCCCTACAAAGGCGAGGGTGTGTAGTCCTCTAAATGGGAGGATGTGTTGTCCTCTGAAGGCGAGGACGTGTAGCCCTCTGAAGACGAGGATGTGTAGTCCTCTGAAGGTAAGGGCATGTAGTCCTCTGCAGGGGAGCACCTGTAGCCCTCTGAAGGCGAGGACATGTAGCCCTCTGATGGCGACGACGTGTAGCCCTCAGAAGGCGAGGACGTGTAGTCCTCTAAGGGTGACAACATGCAGTCCTCTGAAGGCGAGGGCGTGTAGTCCTCTGAAGGTGAGGACTTGTAGTCCTCTAAAGGCGAGGGCGTGGAGTCCTCTGAAAGTGAGAGCGTGTAGCCCTACGAAGGCGAGGGCGTGAAGCCCTCTCAAAGAGAGGACGTGTAGTTTTCTGAAGGTGACGACGTGTAGCCCTCTGAAGACGAGGACGTGTAGTCCTCAAAAGGTGAGGGCGCATAGTCCTCAAAAGGTGAGGAGGTGCAGCCCTCTAAAGACGAGGAGGTGCAGCCCTCTAAAGACGAGGAGGTGCAGCCATCTGATGGCGATGACGTGTAGTCCTCTGAAAGGGAGGACATGTAGTCCTCTGAAGTTGAGGACGTGTAGTCCTCTAACGGCGAGGATGTGTAGTCCTCTAAAGGTGAGAACATGCAGCTCTCTAAAGGCCAGGCGATGTAGCCCTCTGAAGGCGAGGACGTTTAGTCCTCTGAAGGCGAGGGCATGTAGCCCTCTGAAGGTGAGGATGTGTAGTCCTCTAAAGGGGAGGGCGTGTAGTCCTCTGAAGGTGAGGATGTGTAGCCCTATGAAGGTGAGGACGTGTAGTCCTCTGAAAGCAAGGACGTGTAGCCCTCTGATGGCGAGGAAGTGAAGTCCTCTGAAGGGGAGAACATGTAGTCCTTAGAAGTGGAGGACGTGTAGTTCTCTGAAGGTGAGAACGTGTAGTCCTCTAAAGGTGAGGGCGTGCAGCCATCTGTAGGTGAGGACGTGTTGCCCTCTGAAGGCGAGGACGTGTAGCCCTCTAATGGCGATGACGTGAAGTCCTTTGAAGGCGAGGACGTGTAGTCCTCTAAAGGGGAGGGCGTGTAGTCCTCGGAAGGTAAAGACGTGTAGTCCTCGGAAGGTGAAGACGTGTAGCCCTCTGAAGGCGAGGACCGGTAGCCCTCTGATGGCGAGGACGTGTAGTCCTCTGAAGGGGAGGACGTGTAGTCCTCTAAAGTGGAGGACGTGTAGTCCTCTGAAGTGGAGGACATGTAGTTCTCTAAAGGTGAGAACGTGCAATCCTCTAAAGGCGAGGGCGTGTAGCCCTTCGAAGGTGAGGACATTGTCATACCTTAATTTCGTCCGGGGACCACTGTTTGGTGGCATGCATCCTTCGCTTGACCGCCTCGAGGTACTTAACACCCATCGTTAGGTAATCCGTAAAGTTCCAGAACATTCCGGGTGTCAAAAAGGGCATTGTTGCGTAATCCGTAAAGTTTCGCAACATTCCGAAAAGAAAATGGGTGTCATTACGTAATCCATAAAGTTCCATAACGTTTCGCAAAGGAATCAGCAAAAAAACACAAAAGGGTTGTGTATTTAGTAAAAATGGTGGTGCAAATAGCAACTAGGCCCACTTGGGCCTTCTAGGGGGTTCCAATAGAAGGTGGTGCCTTCTGGTGGAAGCAGCCCAGCTCACCTGGGCGGCAACCACCTCCCTATTTTCTCCTATAAATAGGGGAAAGAGGGCAGAGTAAATTGTTTAGCCCTTTTGGTATTTTAGGATTCTCTCGAAATTAGTGAGGAAAATTGTTTCCGTGGAAAAAATCCAAGCCGAGGTGCTTCCGTAACGCTTCCGACACGTTTCCTTGAGTGATTTCGTGAAGATTCTTCACCGTTCTTCATCGTTCTTTGTTCGTTCTTCGGTCTTCAACCGGTAAGTTCTCGAAATCGAATCTTTCAATTCATTCTATGCATCCTTAGTGGTCCCCACTTGTTTCAAGTACTTTTATTTTCATTTCGTTTGTTTTCCGTACCCCCTTTTAATGTGCTTTAACCATTTATTTTAGCCGTTTTCTCACTTAATAAATAATAAAATAAATTTCAACCGATCATTTGCATTGTATTATTGTTTAATCACTGTTAAAATAAAATCCAACCGATCGTTCATGTAGTAATCTTGGTTAAAACAAAAAAAAGGCAAAATAATAATAAAATAATAAAAATATCTTTGAATAAAATAATCAAAAAAATCAATCGTACGTTTTTCTTTGGAAGTTTCCTTGAATGAGTTGACTAATAACCAAAGTGAAACTAAAGCTAAAATCAACTCAAAAATCAAGCTTTGTCCGCAAAAATCACTAAAAACCGTTCTAAGGTCCAACGCCTTAAACGGTCATCTTTGCTTTTATTAGTTAACATGGACCGTTCAAAAGCATAAAATCAACATGTAATTTTACCACTTTTGAAAGAACTACGTAGGTCTGATTTCCTCATCGCAATTGAGGATACGTAGGAGCGAGGGAAACACCCTTGTCGACAACAAAAAGATAAAAAATACAAAAGGCATAAAAAGACATAAAAACGTAAAAAAGGGAAAATAAAACAAATCGAAGACATGATATTCACACACTTGATTAAAGGCCGTCATCCCTTGTGATGGATGCGTGAGGTGCTAATACCTTCCCCGTGCGTAAAAACAACTCCTGAACCTTTCACGATTAAAGTTCGTAGACCACACCTTTTTCGGTTTTTCCGATGTTTTCCTTGAATAAACGTTGGTGGCGACTCCGCGCATTTTCCATTCTTGGAAGACGCACCCGTGAGCCCCACGTTGCCCTCCCCCCGAAGGGTAGGTTGCGACAGTTGGCGACTCCACTGGGGACTGTTTTTAGAGAGTTAGGCCAATCGATCAGTGTGCATTCCTTACCATGACTTCTCTTTTGTTAGTTTTCCTTTATTTTCTTATGTCCTTGTATATAACTCTTTTATGCTTTTACTATGCTTTTTTAAATGTATGCATGAGATAGATGTTTATTCATTTGACGCACACAAATACCAACACCTTTTTTGTACCCACGGTGAGTTGAAAAAGGGCCCTATACCCGGGTCCGTGGGAACATAAGGAGTGGAGGTGAATCTGTGGTCATGCTGGGTCTCCGACTTGCTTGATAACAGTGAACCCTCATCTAGAGTTTTTCTCTTTGATAACATATTGTTGCTGGTAGTCCTTATTGCCGCAATATGTTTTTCGAAGGGGATGATACCTCTAGAAACCATCAAGAGAGATATGACCACCTTGGGAATTATCACTAAAAGCCTTTTAGTTCCTCCCGTGTAGGTCCCTAAAATAGGGGCACGAAGCAAACACGCTGCGTGCCTTTTAAACACTGCCATGCATATAACCTAAAATGTCATGTATGCCTTCGTTGTGTGATTAGTTGAGGATATTGCCATGCTGTGTACATCACCTTGTTACCTTTCCCCCTTTTTCGCATCTGCATCATGTCATCATGCACGGGTTGCGTCCTAATCCCCTCACTTTGTCACGAGAAGACGGAAGGTCTGTGTCGCCTTCTTAAATGCATGCATCGGGCGCTGTGCTACCCGAATGTTGTATTTAAGAAAGAGATAATCTCCCGGGCTCTCGTATCCATAAAATGCATTTGTGCCATAAGCATTTCTTCATGCATTCATCCATTTCACCTATGATAGATGTCGAAGTCTTGATTCGCACTAGTTTTTATTCCACTTTAGTAAGAACATGGGATTGAGCCAGGCGCCTTCTCTTAAAAGGAGGTTCTATCAAGTCAAGGTCAAGAGCCTAGGAGTCGCCAGTCTGAAAGAGTTAGGATAGTTGATGGGTCAGCTCCAGCGACAAGCCTTTTGCAAAGCTTATGGTAAGATCTGGGACCTAACCATGGCAGAGGTCTCCACGGAGGCCATTGCCTCCCTCGCCCAATATTATGACCAGCCTTTGAGGTGCTCCACCTTTGGGGACTTCCAGTTAACACCCATAATGGAAGAGTTTGAAGAGATCCTGGGATGCCCTCTGGGAGGAAGGAAACCATATCTCTTCTCGGGATTCTATCCCTCCTTAGCTAGAATTGCTAAAATAGTCAAAATCTTGACACAAGAATTGAACCGCGAGAAGCAAGTCGAAAATGGGGTGGTTGGGGTAGCAAGGAAATGTTTGGAAGCAAAGGCGAGAGTCTTGGCAAGTCAAGGCAAATGGGCCCCGTTCATGGACATCTTGGCACTTTTGATCTTCGGGGTGGTCCTCTTTCCAAATGTGAATGGGTTGGTGGACCGGGCAGCGATTGATGCTTTTCTCACCTTTTACGACCGCAAGGAAAGCTCGGTTGTCGCTATCTTAGCCGATCTATATGACACATTTGACCGAAGATGTGAGAAGAACAATGCAAGGATCGTTTGTTGTACACCGGCTCTCTACGTATGGTTGGTTTCGCACTTCTTTCGCCAAGAGATGAGACACGTTTGCCCACTAGAAGGCCACCGCTCATGCACCGAGAAAAAAAAGGCAAACTGGGACCGACTCTTAGCGAGCAAAGAAGGAGCGTCTGTCAACTGGTTCCCCTGATGGAAGGAAGGAAGAACTGGGATTCTTATTTCGTGTGGGAAATTTCCAAATGTTCCCTTGATGGGGACTAGGGGTTGCATCAATTACAATCCCATCCTCGCTATAAGACAACTTGGTTACCCTATGAGAGGGTCCACAAGGCATGGGAAATGTCGCAAAGAAAGGACAAGGAAGTTAGGGGGAGTGGCAACGGGCCCATCAGCGGTTACCATAGGTGGTTGAAAGCCTACGCACAAGATCTGGATTGGCTCCCGAGTTTAAGGACCACTAAGGGGATGGAGATTGAAACTTCGGAAGAAGATGAAGAGGTACAGGCCCTAAAGACAGAACTTGAGAAAGCCCAAACAGTCAAAGAAAAGTTCAAGTCAGCAGCTGTTAGGATCCGAAAGGAGAACGCCGAATTGAGAGACGTCAATATAGCCACCACCAAGTCCTTGGAGCAAGAGACCAAGAGGGTCCATAGGGAAGAACATGGCCGGAACAAATTCCAAGGGGCTCTGTGGGGCAGTAACAACGAGCTTAAGCTCCGAAGAGAGGAAAGGGACCAATCGTGAGTACACGGTTTGATTCTGAAGGATGAATTGAGGGTTTGCCTAAGGTCCAAAAGAAGTTTGTCTCAGCGGTTATGCGAGACCGAAACAAACATGTTAGCCATCATTGGCAAGTACTACGAAGAATTAAATCTAGCCACGGCCCACGAGCACAAAGTGGCGGACGAATATGCCCGAGTGTACGCGGAAAAGGAGGCTAGAGGAAGGGTGATTGACTTGTTACATCAAGAAGCAACGATGTGGATGGACCAGTTTGCTCTTACTTTGAACGGGAGTCAAGAACTCCCTCGATTGTTGGAAAAGGCCAAAGCTATGCCAGACACCTACTCCGCCCCCGAAGAGATCCACGGGCTCCTCCGTTATTGTTAGCACATGATAGACTTGATGGCCCATATAATTAAGAGTCGTTAGGGAGTTTATATTGTCACTCAGATCTTGACTAGTTATAACTTTATGAATAAAAAGAGTTTATCCCGTGATTTTACTCCCAAAACAATGCGAATCAGATCACTCCCACATTCCATCTCTAGCATACATTCATTTCTCATTACGTACTCCTCACATTTGGTCTTTTTAGGAAAGGCGCCATAACTAAGCGCGCCTAAGGCATCCTTATCGCACCAGATCCAAATCTAGGACGATGGGTGACCAAGAGGAAGTACAGAAACAGATGAAAGCCGACATGTCGGCTTTGAAAGAACAAATGGCTTCCATGATGGATGCCATGTTGGGAATGAAACAACTAATGGAGAGTAACGCGGCCACCGCCGCCGCTGTTAGTTTGGCTGCCGAAGCAGACCCGACTCTCCCAACTACCGCGCACCACCCTATTCCAAACATGGTGGGACGAGAGAGGAGCACACCGGGGCACATCAGCAACCCCCATCCGGGGTACAACCGAGGAGCTTACCCCTACGGTTTACCACCTAATTACACACCACCAATCATACGTGACAACGCGGGTCACGTTCCTCCCCTCATCCTCGAAGGGGAGCCTCCTTGACATCCTAACGAGGTCCACGTGGATCATCGAGAGCATGCTCAGGGAGATGTCGACTCCTACTCCCTGTTTCCCGCCGAGGGACCGACGCCCAACACACTACCTTAACCCAACATCACGGGAGAACCTCGAAACCACCCAACGTAGCCAATGTTTCTGACCGCGGGAGGGCCACCCCAGTTAGCGGAAGGAAAGGGGAAACTCGATCTCATTAAAGAAAGATTGAGGGCTGTTGAAGGGTTCGGCGATTATCCATTCGCAGACATGACCAACCTATGCCTGGTACCGGACGTCGTCATCCCTCTGAAGTTCAAAGTACTTGACTTCGATAGGTACAAAGGGACGACTTGTCCTAAGAATCACCTAAAAATGTATTGTTAGAAGATGGGTTCGTATTCCAGGGACGAGAAGTTATTGATGCATTTCTTTCAAGATAGCCTGGCCAGGGCAGCGGTCATCTGGTACACTAATCTAGAAGCTTCCTGCATCCGCACCTGGAAGGATCTGATTACCGCCTTCCTTAGGCAGTATCAGTACAACTCTGACATGGCTCTCGACCGAACTCAGCTGCAAAACATGATTAAATGGGAAAACGAGTCCTTTAAAGAATACGCTCAGTGTTGGAGGGACCTGGCAGTGCAAGTAGCCCCTCCCATGGTCGAGAGGGAAATGGTTACTATGATGGTGGATTCTGTATTTTACTATGAGAAATTAGTGGGCTACATGCCTTCCAGCTTCGCGGACTTGGTCTTCGTCGGAGAAAGGATCGAGGTGGGTTTGAAGAGGGGAAAGTTTGATTACGTCTCTCCGATAGGTGCTAGCAGTAGGAGGACCGAAATAGCTGGGGCAAAGAAGAAAGATGGAGATTCCCATACCGTCACTTCAACACCTGCGTGGCCCAAGCCACCGCAAACCCCCCACGGTACCCACCAATATGCGCAGCATCACCCAAGTTTTTCAGCTCGCGCCGAGGTCTCTTCCGATACAACACTCACCCAACCAAGGGCGCCCACACCCTCACAGGGGGGAGCTCTTCGGGCCCCGGCTCCGACTCGGCCGCACCCGGCCAACAACGCTCACTTTGGCGCAAACACGGCAAGGAACTTTTCGCCAAGGCAGGCACAGATCTTCGCCCCGATCCCAATGACATATGGGGAACTTTTGCCATCTCTCATCACCAACCAATTGGCCGTGGTAGTCTTGGGAAAGATCTTCCAATTTTCGTTCCCAAAATGGTATAACCCTAGCGCGACTTGCGCATACCATGGGGGGACCCCAGGCCACTCGATCGAACAGTGCTTGGGCTTGAAAAGCAAGGTCCAAAGCTTGATAGAGGCTGGGTGGTTGACTTTCCAAGAGGACGGACCCAACATAAAAACAAACCCGCTTGCCAATCATGGAGGGGGGGCGGTTAATGCCATCGAGGTGAGTAGGTCACACAGGCCCAAGCTTGATGGGCGAGGGGCGATCAAGTTTGATGGCGTGGGGAAATGTCGTGGTTGTCCCACTTTATCGTTTTCAAGACACTGAAGTTTTGTTGACGCTTCTGATGCCTTTTCTTTCTTTCTAAATGATAGGTTCTGCTAGTCGGGATATTGACCGGCCGAATGATGTTCCGCTCGAACGAAATTAGTGTCTTATCTTTACTTCGCTTTTATCTCCAATGAAAGATAAGTAAAGAGGGGCAACTGTCATACCCTAATTTCGTCCGGGGACCATTGTTTGGTGGCATGCAACCTTTGCTTGACTGCCTCGAGGTACTTAACACCCATCATTAGGTAATCCGTAAAGTTCCGCAACATTTCGGAAGTCAAAAAGGGCTTTGTTGCGTAATCCGTAAAGTTCCGCAACATTTTGAAAGTCAAAAAGGGCATTGTTGTGTAATCCGTAAAGTTTTGCAACATTCCGGAAAGAAAATGGGTGTCGTTGCGTAATCCGTAAAGTTCCGTAACGTTTCGGAAAGGAATCAGCAAAAAAACCCAAAAGGGGGTGTATTTAGTAAAAAAAGGGTGCAAATAGCAACCAAGCCCACCTGGGCCTTCCAGGGGGTTCCAACAGAAGGCGGTGCCTTCTGGTGGAAGCAACCCAGCTCGCCTGGGTGAGCTGGGCGGCAACCACCTCCCTCTTTTCTCCTATAAATAGGGGGAAAAGGGCAGAGTAAATTGTTCAACCCTTCTGGTATTTTAGGATTCTCTCGAAATTAGTGAGGAAAATTGTTTCTGTGGAAAAAATCCAAGCCAAGGTACTTCCGTAACGCTTCCGAGGCGTTTCCCTGAGCGATTTCGTGAAGATTCTTCACCGTTCTTCATCGTTCTTCGTCGCTCTTCGGTCTTCAACCGGTAAGTTCTCGAAATCGAATCTTTCAATTCATTCTATCCACCCTTAGTGGTCCCCACTTGTTTCGCGTACTTTTATTATCATTTCATTTGTTTTTCGTACCCCCTTTTAACATGCTTTAACCATTTATTTAACCCATTTTCTCACCTAATAAATAATAAAATAAATTTCAACTGATCATTTGTGTTGTAATCTTGTTTAATCACTGTTAAAATAAAATCCAACCGATCGTTCACACAGTAGTCTCGGTTAAAACCAAAAAAAGGGCAAAATAATAATAAAATAATTAAAATATCTTTGAATAAAATAATCAAAAAAATCAATCAGACGTTTTTCATTGGAAGTTTCCTTGAATGAATTGACTAATAACCAAAGTGAATACCTTCCCCATGCGTAAAAACAACTCCCAAACCTTTCACGATTAAAGTTCGTAGACCACACCTTTTCCGGTTTTTCCGACGTTTGCCTTGAATAAACGATGGCGGTGACTCCGCGCATTTTCCTTTCTTGGAAGATGCACCCGAGAGCCCCGCGTCGCCCTCCCGCCGAAGGGTAGGTTGCGACAGATGGGTAGTCCTTTGAAGGCAAGGACGTGTAGTCCTCTGAAGGTGAGGGCGTGTAGCCTTATGAAGATGAGGATGTGTAGTCCTCTGAAGGGGAGGACGTGTAGACCTCAGAACTCGAGGGCGTGTAGCCCTTTGAAGGTGAGGACGTGTAGTCCTCTAAAGGTGAGGACATGTAGTCCTTTGAAAGCGAGGACGTGTAGCCCTCTGATGGCGAGGAAGTGAAGTCCTCTGAAGAGCAGGACATGAAGTCCTCAGAAATGGAGGACGTGTAGTCCATTAAAGGCGAGGACGTGTAGTCCTTTGAAGGTGAGCACGTGTAGTCCTCTAAAGGGGAGGGCGTGTAGTCTTCGGAAGGTTAAGACGTGTAGCCCTCTAAAGGCGATGACGTGTAGTCCTCTGAAGGCGAGGGCATGTAGCCCACTGAAGCTGAGAACGTTTAGTCCTCTGAAGGTGAGGACGTGTAGTCCTCTGAAGGCGAGGACGTGTAGTCCTCTGAAGGGGAGGGCGTGTAGTCCTCAGAAGGTGAAGACGTGTAGCCCTCAGAAGGCAAGGACATGTAGTCCTCCAAAGGGGAGGACGTGTAGTCCACTGAAGTGGAGGACATGTAGTCCTCTAAAGTGGAGGACATGTAGTCCTCTTAAGGCAATGACGTGTAGCCCTCTGAAGGCTTGGACGTGTAGCCCTCTGAAGGTGAGGATGTGTAGCCCTCTAAAGGCGAGGACATGTGGCCCCCTGAATATTTAGACGTGTAGTCCTCTGAAGGCGAGGGCGAGTATCGCTTTGAAAGCGAGGATGTGTAGTCCTGTAAAGGTGAGGGCGTGTAGCCCTACGAAGGCAAGGGCGTGTAGTCCTCTGAAGGCGAGCATGTGTAGTCCTCTGAAGGCGAGGGCATGAAGCCCTACGAAGGCAAGGGCGTGTAGTCCTTTGAAGGCGAGGACGTGTAGCCCTCTGAAGGTGAGGACGTGTTATCCTTTGAAGGTAAGGGCGTGTAGTCCTCTGAAGTGGAGGACGTGTAGCCCTCTGAAGGCGAGGACATGTAGCCCTCTGAAGGCAACGACGTATAGTCCTCTAAAGGTGAGGACGTGTACTTCTTTGAAGGTAAGGGCGTGTAGCCCTACGATGGAGAGGACATGTAGCCCTCTCAAGGGGAGGATGTGTACTCCTCTGAAGGCGAGGGCGTGTAGCCCTCTAAAGGCGAGGACATGTAGTCCTCTGATGGTGTGAACATGCAATCCTCTTAAGGCGAGGGCGTGTCGTCGTCTCAAGGCGTGGGGGTGTAGTGCTCTGAAGGTGATGGCGTGTAGACCTCTGAAGGGGGGGACGTGTGGTCTTCTATAGGGGAGGACGTGTAGTCCTTTGAAATAAGGGACGTGTAGTCCTCTGAAAACGAGGGTGTGTAGTCCTCTCAAGGTGAGGACGTGTAGTCCTCTGAAGGTGAGGACGTGTAGTCCTCTGAAGGTGAGGATGAGTAGTCCTTTTAAGGTGGGTGCGTGTAGCCCTACGAAGGCGAGAGCTTGTAGCCCACTGAAGGCGAGGACGTGTAGCCCTCTTAAGGCGATGACGTGTAGCCCTCTGAAAGTGAGGACGTGTAGTCCTCTTAAGGCGAGGACGTGTAATCCTCTGAAGGTGAGAACGTGCAGTCCTCAAAAGGTGAGGACGTGTAGCCCTCGTAAGGCAAGGACGTGTAATCCTCTGAAGGGGAGAACGTGTAGTCCTCTGATGTGGAGGACATGTAGTCCTCTGAAATGGAGGACATGTAGTCCTCTTAAGGCAATGACGTGTAGCCCACTGAATGCTTGGACGTGTAGTCCTCTGAACGCAAGGACGTGTAGCCTACTGAAGGCAAGGACGTGCAGTCCCCTGAAAGGTTAGACGTGTAGTCCTCTGAAGGCGAGGGCGTGTATCGCTCAGAAAACGAGGATGTGTAGTCCTCTGAAGGTGAGAGCGTGTAGCCCTACGAAGGCAAAGGCGTGTAGTCCTCTGTAGGCGAGCATGTGTAGTCCTCTGAATGTGAGGGCGTGAAGCCTTACGAAGCCAAGGGCGTGTAGTCCTATAAAGGTATCCTTTGAAGGTATGGGCATGTAGTCCTCTGAAGTGGAGGACGTGTAACCCTCTGAAGGCGAGGACGTGTAGCCCTTTGATGGCGACGATGTATAGTCCTCTGATGTTGAGTACGTGAACTCCTTTGAAGGTAAGGGTGTGTAACCCTACGAAGGCGAGGCCGTGTAGCCCTCTAAAGGGGAGGATGTGTACTCCTCTGAAGGCGAGGGCGTCTAGCCCTCGGAAGGCGAGGTTGTGTAGTCCTCTGAAGGTGGGAACATGCAGTCCTGTTAAGGCGAGGGCGTGCAGTCCTCTAAAGGGGAGGTCATGTTGTCCTCTGAAGGGGAGGACATGTAGCCCTCTAAAGGCGAGGACGTGTAGCCCTCTGATGGCGACGATGTATAGTCCTCTGAAGTTGAGTATGTGTACTCCTTTGAAGGTAAGGGTGTGTAACCCTACGAAGGCGAGGGCGTGTAGCCCTCTCAAGGGGAGGATGTGTACTCCTCTGAAGGCGAGGGCGTCTAGCCCTCGGAAGGCGAGGTTGTGAAGTCCTCTAAAGGTGAGAACATGCACTCTTGTTAAGGCGAGGGCGTGGAGTCCTCTAAAGGGGAGGTCATGTTGTCCTCTGAAGGGGAGGACGTGTAGCCCTCTAAAGGCGAGGACGTGTAGCCCTCTGATGGCGACGATGTATAGTCCTCTGAAGTTGAGTATGTGTACTCCTTTGAAGGTAAGGGTGTGTAACCCTACGAAGGCGAGGGCGTGTAGCCCTCTCAAGGGGAGGATGTGTACTCCTCTGAAGGCGAGGGCGTCTAGCCCTCGGAAGGCGAGGTTGTGTAGTCCTCTGTAGGTGAGATCATGCAGTCCTGTTAAGGCGAGGGCGTGCAGTCCACTGAAGGTGAGGACGTGTAGTCCTCTGAAGGTGAGGATGAGTAGTCCTTTTAAGGAGGGGGCGTGTAGCCCTACGAAGGCGAGAGCTTGTAGCTCACTGAAGGCGAGGACGTGTAGCCCTCTTAAGGCGATCACGTGTAGCCGTCTGAAGGTGAGGACGTGTAGTCTTCTGAAGGCGAGGGCGTGTAGCCGATTGAAGGTGAGAACGTGCAGTCCTCTGAAGGTGAGGACGTGTAGTCCTCTGAAGGCGAGGACGTGTAATCCCCTGAAGGTGAGGGCGTGTAGTCCTCAAAAGGTGAAGCCGTGTAGCCCTCGTAAGGCAAGGACATGTAGCCCTCCAAAGGGGAGAACGTGTAGTCCTCTGATGTAGAAGACATGTAGTCCTCTGAAGTGGAGGACATGTAGTCCTCTTAAGGCAATGACGTGTAGCCCACTGAAGGCTTGGACGTGTAGGCCTCTGAAGGCAAGGACGTGTAGCCCACTGAAGGCAAGGACGTGCAGCCCCCTGAAAGGTTAGACGTGTAGTCCTCTGAAGGCGAGGGCGTGTATCGCTCAGAAAACGAGGATGTGTAGTCCTCTGAAGGTGAGAGCGTGTAGCCCTACGAAGGCAAAGGCGTGTAGTCCTCTGTAGGCGAGCATGTGTAGTCCTCTGAAGGTGAGGACGTGTATTCCTCTGAAGGTGAGGATGAGTAGTCCTTTTAAGGTGGGGGCGTGTAGCCCTACGAAGGCGAGAGCTTCTAGCCCACTGAAGGCAAGGACATGTAGCCCTCTTAAGGCGGTGACGTGTAGCCCTCTGAAAGTGAGGACGTGTAGTCCTCTTAAGGCGAGGACGTGTAATCCTCTGAAGGTGAGGGCGTGTAGTCCTCAAAAGGTGAAGCCGTGTAGCCCTCGTAAGGCAAGGACATGTAGTCCTCCAAAGGGGAGAACGTGTAGTCCTCTGATGTGGAGGACATGTAGTTCTCTGAAGTGGAGGACATGTAGTCCTCTTAAGGCAATGATGTGTAGCCCTCTGAAGGCTTGGACGTGTAGTCCTCTGAAGGCAAGGACGTGTAGCCCACTGAAGGCAAGGACGTGCAGCCCCCTGAAAGGTTAGACGTGTAGTCCTCTGAAGGGGATGGCGTGTATCGCTCAGAAAACGAGGATGTGTAGTCCTCTGAAGGTGAGGGCGTGTAGCCCTACGAAGGCAAAGGCGTGTAGTCCTCTGTAGGCGAGCATGTGTAGTCCTCTGAAGGTGAGGGCGTGAAGCCTTACGAAGCCAAGGGCGTGTAGTCCTATGATGGTATCCTTTGAAGGTGTGGGCATGTAGTCCTCTGAAGTGGAGGACGTGTAACCCTCTGAAGGCGAGGACGTGTAGCCCTCTGATGGCGACGATGTATAGTCCTCTGATGTTGAGTACGTGTACTCCTTTGAAGGTAAGGGTGTCTAACCCTACGAAGGCGAGGGCGTGTAGCCCTCTTAAGGGGAGGATGTGTACTCCTCTGAAGGCGAGGGCGTCTAGCCCTCGGAAGGCGAGGTTGTGTAGTCCTCTGAAGGTGAGAACATGCAGTCTTGTTAAGGCGAGGGCGTGCAGTCCTCTAAAGGGGAGGTCATGTTGTCCTCTGAAGGGGAGGACGTGTAGCCCTCTAAAGGCGAGGACGTGTAGCCCTCTGATGGCGACGATGTATAGTCCTCTGAAGTTGAGTATGTGTACTCCTTTGAAGGTAAGGGTGTGTAACCCTACGAAGGCGAGGGCGTGTAGCCCTCTCACGGGAGGATGTGTACTCCTCTGAAGGCGAGGGCGTCTAGCCCTCGGA
Organism: Glycine soja; assembly: GCF_004193775.1. Taxonomy (NCBI): domain Eukaryota; kingdom Viridiplantae; phylum Streptophyta; class Magnoliopsida; order Fabales; family Fabaceae; genus Glycine; species Glycine soja. The sequence continues at coordinate 25,706,085 of NC_041010.1, read as the reverse complement.
AGGCGAGGATGTGTAGTCCTCTAAATGTGAGAACATGCAGTCCTGTTAAGGCGAGGGCTTACATTCCTCTAAAGGGGAGGTCATGTTGTCCTCTGAAGGGGAGGACATGTAGCCCTCTAAAGGCGAGGACGTGTAGCCCTCTGATGGCGACGATGTATAGTCCTCTGAAGTTGAGTATGTGTACTCCTTTGAAGGTAAGGGTGTGTAACCCTACGAAGGCGAGGGCGTGTAGCCCTCTCAAGGGGAGGATGTGTACTCCTCTGAAGGCGAGGGCGTCTAGCCCTCGGAAGGAGAGGTTGTGAAGTCCTCTAAAGGTGAGAACATGCAGTCCTGTTAAGGCGAGGGCGTGGAGTCCTCTAAAGGGGAGGTCATGTTGTCCTCTGAAGGGGAGGACGTGTAGCCCTCTAAAGGCGAGGACGTGTAGCCCTCTGATGGCGATGATGTATAGTCCTCTGAAGTTGAGTATGTGTACTCCTTTGAAGGTAAGGGTGTGTAACCCTACAAAGGCGAGGGCGTGTAGCCCTCTCAAGGGGAGGATGTGTACTCCTCTGAAGGCGAGGGCGTCTAGCCCTCGGAAGGCGAGGTTGTGTAGTCCTCTGTAGGTGAGATCATGCAGTCCTGTTAAGGCGAGGGCGTGCAGTCCACTGAAGGTGAGGACGTGTAGTCCTCTGAAGGTGAGGATGAGTAGTCCTTTTAAGGAGGGGGCGTGTAGCCCTACGAAGGCGAGAGCTTGTAGCTCACTGAAGGCGAGGACGTGTAGCCCTCTTAAGGCGATCACGTGTAGTCGTCTGAAGGTGAGGACGTGTAGTCTTCTGAAGGCGAGGGCGTGTAGCCGATTGAAGGTGAGAACGTGCAGTCCTCTGAAGGTGAGGACGTGTAGTCCTCTGAAGGCGAGGACGTGTAATCCCCTGAAGGTGAGGGCGTGTAGTCCTCAAAAGGTGAAGCCGTGTAGCCCTCGTAAGGCAAGGACATGTAGTCCTCCAAAGGGGAGAACGTGTAGTCCTCTGATGTGGAGGACATGTAGTCCTCTGAAGTGGAGGACATGTAGTCCTCTTAAGGCAATGACGTGTAGCCCACTGAAGGCTTGGACGTGTAGGCCTCTGAAGGCAAGGACGTGTAGCCCACTGAAGGCAAGGACGTGCAGCCCCCTGAAAGGTTAGACGTGTAGTCCTCTGAAGGCGAGGGCGTGTATCGCTCAGAAAACGAGGATGTGTAGTCCTCTGAAGGTGAGAGCGTGTAGCCCTACGAAGGCAAAGGCGTGTAGTCCTCTGTAGGCGAGCATGTGTAGTCCTCTGAAGGTGAGGACGTGTATTCCTCTGAAGGTGAGGATGAGTAGTCCTTTTAAGGTGGGGGCGTGTAGCCCTACGAAGGCGAGAGCTTCTAGCCCACTGAAGGCAAGGACATGTAGCCCTCTTAAGGCGGTGACGTGTAGCCCTCTGAAAGTGAGGACGTGTAGTCCTCTTAAGGCGAGGACGTGTAATCCTCTGAAGGTGAGGGCGTGTATTCCTCAAAAGGTGAAGCCGTGTAGCCCTCGTAAGGCAAGGACATGTAGTCCTCCAAAGGGGAGAACGTGTAGTCCTCTGATGTGGAGGACATGTAGTTCTCTGAAGTGGAGGACATGTAGTCCTCTTAAGGCAATGATGTGTAGCCCTCTGAAGGCTTGGACGTGTAGTCCTCTGAAGGCAAGGACGTGTAGCCCACTGAAGGCAAGGACGTGCAGCCCCCTGAAAGGTTAGACGTGTAGTCCTCTGAAGGGGATGGCGTGTATCGCTCAGAAAACGAGGATGTGTAGTCCTCTGAAGGTGAGGGCGTGTAGCCCTACGAAGGCAAAGGCGTGTAGTCCTCTGTAGGCGAGCATGTGTAGTCCTCTGAAGGTGAGGGCGTGAAGCCTTACGAAGCCAAGGGCGTGTAGTCCTACGATGGTATCCTTTGAAGGTGTGGGCATGTAGTCCTCTGAAGTGGAGGACGTGTAACCCTCTGAAGGCGAGGACGTGTAGCCCTCTGATGGCGACAATGTATAGTCCTCTGATGTTGAGTACGTGTACTCCTTTGAAGGTAAGGGTGTCTAACCCTACGAAGGCGAGGGCGTGTAGCCCTCTTAAGGGAAGGATGTGTACTCCTCTGAAGGCGAGGGCGTCTAGCCCTCGGAAGGCGAGGTTGTGTAGTCCTCTGAAGGTGAGAACATGCAGTCTTGTTAAGGCGAGGGCGTGCAGTCCTCTAAAGGGGAGGTCATGTTGTCCTTTGAAGGGGAGGACGTGTAGCCCTCTAAAGGCGAGGACGTGTAGCCCTCTGATGGCGACGATGTATAGTCCTCTGAAGTTGAGTATGTGTACTCCTTTGAAGGTAAGGGTGTGTAACCCTACGAAGGCGAGGGTGTGTAGCCCTCTCAGGGGGAGGATGTGTACTCCTCTGAAGGCGAGGGCGTCTAGCCCTCGGAAGGCGAGGATGTGTAGTCCTCTAAATGTGAGAACATGCAGTCCTGTTAAGGCGAGGGCTTACATTCCTCTAAAGGGGAGGTCATGTTGTCCTCTGAAGGCGAGGACGTGTAGCCCTCTAAAGGCGAGGACGTGTAGTCCTCTGAAGGTATGGGCGTGTAGTCCTCTAAAGGGGAGGACGTGTAGCCTTCTGAAGGCAAGGACGTGTAGCCCTCTAATGGCGACGACGTATAGTCCTCTGAAGGTGAGGACATGTACTCCTTTGAAGGTAAGGGCGTGTAACCCTCTCAAGGGGAGGATGTGTACTCCTCTAAAGGCGAGGACGTGTAGCCCTCGGAAGGCGAAGTTGTGTAGTCCTCTGAAGGTCAGAACATGCAGTCCTTTTATGGCGAGGGCGTGCAGTCGTCTGAAGGTGAGGACGTGTAGTCCTCTGAAGGCGAGGGCGTGTAGTCCTCTGAAGGCGAGGGCGTGTAGCCCTCTTAAGGCGGGAATGTGTGGTCCTCTAAAGGGGAGGACATGTAGTCCTCTGAAATGGAATACGTGTAGTCCTCTGAAGGTAAGGGCGAGTAGTCCTCTGAAGGCGAGGGCGTGTAGTCCTATGAAGATGAGGACGCGAAGTCCTCTGAAGGTGAGGACATGTAGTCCTATAAAGGTGAGGACGAGTAGTCCTCTGATGGTGAGGGCGTGTAGCCCTACGAATGCGAGAGCGTGTAGCCCACTGAAGGCGAGGAAATGTAGTCCTCTTAAGGCGATGATGTGTTGCCCTCTTAAGGCAAGGATGTGTGGTCCTTTGAAGGCAAGGACGTGTAGCCCTCTGAATGCTTAGACGTGTAGTCCTCTGAAGGCGAGGGCGTGTAGCCCTCTGAAAGCGAGGATGTGTAGTCCTCTGAAGGTGAGGGCGTGTAGTCCTCAGAAGGTGAGGACGTGTAGCCCTCATAAGGCAAGGACATGTAGTCCTTCAAAGGGGAGAATGTGTAGTCCTCTGATGTGGAGGACATGTATTCCTCTGAAGTGGAGGACATGTAGTCCTCTTAAGGCAATGACGTGTATCCCTCTGAAGGCTTGGACGTGTAGCCCTTTGAAGGCGAGGACGTGTAGCCCGTTGAAGGCAAGGACATGTAGCCCCCTGAAAGCTTAGACGTGTAGTCCTCTGAAGGCGAGGGGGTGTATCGCTCAGAAAGTGAGGATGTGTAGTCCTCTGAAGGTGAGGGCGTGTAGCCCTACGAAGGCAAAGGCATGTAGTCCTTTGAAGGCGAGCATGTGTAGTCCTTTGAAGGTGAGGGCGTGATGCCCTACGAAGCCAAGGGCGTGCAGTCTTCTGAAGGCCAGGACGTGTAGCCCTCTGAAGGAGAGGACGTGTTATCCTCTGAAGGTAAGGGCTTGAAGTCCTCTGAAGTGGAGGTCATGTAGCCCTCTTAAGGCGAGGACGTGTAGCCCTCTGATGGCGACGATGTATAGTCCTCTGAATCTGAGTACGTGTACTCCTTTAAAGGTAAGGGCGTGTAGCCTTATGATGGCGAGGATGTGTAGCCCTCTCAAGGGGAGGATGTGTACTCCTCTGAAGGCGAGGACGTGTAGCCCTCTAAAGGCGAGGACGTGTAGTCCTATGCAGGTGTGATCATGCAGTCCTCTTAAGGTGAGGGCGTGTAGTTGTCTGAAGGCGAGGGGGTGTAGTGCTCTATAGGTGAGGGCGTGTAGCCCTCTGAAGGAGGGGACGTGTGGTCCTCTAAAAGGCAGGACGTGTAGTCCTCTGAAGGCGAGGGCGTGTAGTCCTCTGAAGGTGAGGGCGTGTAGTCCTATGAAGGTGAGGACGCGTAGTCCTCTGAAGGTGACGACGGGTTGTCTTCTGAAGGTGAGGACGAGTAGTCCTCTTAAGGTGAGGGCATGTAGCCCTACGAAGGCGAGAGCGTGTAGCCCACTAAAGGCGAGGACGTGTAGTCCTCTTAAGGCGATGACGTGTAGCCCTCTGAAGGCGAGGACGTGTAGTCCTCTAAAGGCGAGGACGTGTAGCCCTCTGAAAGCTTAGACGTGTAGTCCTCTGAAGGTGAGGGCGTGTAGCCCTATGAAGGCGAGGGCGTTTAGTTCTCTGAAGGCGAGAATGTGTAGTCCTTTGAAGGTGACGGCATGAAGCCCTACGAAGGCGAGGGCGTGCAGTCCTCTAAAGGGGAGGTCATGTAGTCCTCTAAAGTGGGGGACGTGTAGCCCTCTGAAGGCAAGGACGTGTACTCCTTTGAAGGTAAGAGCGTGTAGCCCTACGAAAGCAAGGGCGTGTAGCCCTCTCAAGGGGAGGATGTGTACTACTCTGAAGGCGAGGACGTGTAGTTCTCGGAAGGCGACGTTGTGTAGTCCTCTGAAGGTGAGAACATGCAGTCCTGTGAAGGTGAGGGCGTGCAGTCGTCTGAAGGTGAGGACATGTAGTCCTCTGGAATGGAAGACGTGTAGTCACCCTTTTGCCATGCATAAATAGTCATATACCCTTTTGCTTATGTTCAGTGAATATTGTCATACTATGTACATTCCCGTATTGCGTCTTTTGCATATGCATCGCATACGGGTTCTGTCTTGATCCCCTCTGTAAACAAACCAACGAAGGGTCCGTGTCACCGTTTTAAATACATACATTGGGGCACTTTGCTACCCCTAGACGTTGTATCTAAGAAGGAGACAGTTTCTCGGGCTCCCGTATTCGTAAATTGCATCTGTGTCATATGCATTTCTTCATGCATTCATCCATTCCACCCATGATAGATGTCGGAGTTTTGATTCGCACTAGATTTTATTTCACTTTAGTAAAACATGGGATCAAGTCAAAAGCCTTCGCTTAAAAAGAGGTTCTATCAAGTCAGAATCAAGAGCTTAGAGGTCACTAGTTTACGAGAGTTGGGGCAATTAATGGGTCAACTTCAACGGCAAGCCTTCCGCAAAGCCTATGGTAAGATTTGGGACCTAGCTAGGGTAGAAGTCTCCATGGAACCAATTGCATCCCTTTCCCAGTATTATGACCAGCCCCTAAGGTGCTTCACATTTGAGGACTTCCAGCTAGTGCCGACTGTGAAAGAGTTTGAAGAAATCCTGGGATGCCCACTGGGAGGAAGAAAGCCATATCTTTTCTCTGGGTTCTATCCCTCCACGACAAGAGTTGCCAAGGTAGTGAAAATCTCAGCACAAGAGTTGGACCGTGTAAAGCAAAATAGGAATGGGATAGTTGGAGTACCAAGGAAGTGTTTGGAGGAAAGGGCAAAGGCCTTGGCAAATCAAGGCGAATGGGCTTTCTTTTATTGACATCTTGGCGCTTTTGATCTTTGGAGTTGTCCTCTTTCCGAATATGGAAGGGTTAGTGGACCTAGCAGTGATTGACGCTTTCCTCGCCTTTCATCATGGCAAGGAAAGCCCGGTCGTCGCCATTTTGGCCATGTATGACACGTTCGACCGAGGAGGTGAAAAGAGTGGCGCAAGAATTGTTTGTTGTGCACTGGCTCTCTATGTGTGGCTGGTTTCACACCTTTTTCTCCAAGAAGGAAGGAAGAATTAGGATTCTATCTTCATACGAAGGATGTCCAAATGTTCCCTTGATGGAACAAGGGGTTGTATTAATTATAATCCCGTCCTCGCCATAAGACAGCTTGGCTACCCCATGAGAGGAGTGCCATCAGACGAAAGCATCACGCCTTTCATCGCACAGGGTTTCAGTGACCCCAATGCGAGGGTACTCTAAGGAGTTCACAAGGCATGTGATGCGGTGTGAAGAAAGGACAGAGAGCTTAGGGGAAGCAGTAATGGGATCATCGGCGGCTATCATAAGTGGCTAAGAGTCCGAACACAAGGATTGGATTGGCTCCCAAATCTAAAGACTGTGAGAGACGATGAGGTTAAAGCTTCGGAAGAAAGTGATGAGGTACAAGCCCTAAAGGCAGAGCTTGAAAGAGCCCGGGTAGTCAGAGAGAAGTTCAAGTCCATAGCCATCAAAGTCTGAAGAGAGTATGATGAACTAAGGGACGTCAATATGGCCACCGCTGAAGCCTTGGAACGAGAAACCAAGAAGGCCCGAAAGGAAGAACACAACCAAAACAAAGTTTTGAGGGGCTTTATAGGGCAGCAATAGTGAGCTCAAGCTCCGAAGAGGTGAAAGGAATCATCACGGGTCAAAGGCATGATCTTGAAGGACGAGCTAAAGGCTTGCCTTAGGTCGAAAAGAAATTTGTCCCAACAGTTAAGCGAGACTGGAGGGAATATGTGGGCCATCATCGATGAGTGCAAAGAGAAGCTAAATCTAGCAGCGACTCACGAGCAAAGGCTAGAGGATGAGTACGCCAAGATATCAGCAGAAAGGGAAGCAAGGGAAAGGGTAATTGATTCATTGCACCAAGAGGCAACAATGTGGATGGACCAATTTGCTCTTACTTTGAACAGGAGTCAAGAACTTCCCCGATTGCTAGCCAAGGCCAAAGCAGTGGCGGACACCTACTCCGCCCCCGAGGAGATCCACGGACTTCTCAGCTATTGTCAGCATATGATAGACTTAAGGGACCATATGGTTAGAAACCGCTAGGAAGTTTGTATTGTCGCTCAGATCTTGACTAGTTATAACTTTTTGAATAAAATGAGTTTATCCCACGTTTTTACTCCAAAAATCAGTGCGAATCAAGTCACTCCCGCATTTTATCTCTAGCATGCATTGTATGTTGGTCTCGTCCTTTGTCATGGGAAGCCGGAAGGTCCATATCACCTTCTTAATTGTACACATGGGGCACTGCGCCCCCGAATGCGCAAGTAAGAAGAGATAATTTTCCGGGCTCTCGTGTCCGTAAAATGCATTCATATCATGCATCGCATAAGCATCTCTTCATAACATCATAATGAACATATCGTTCCTGCATTTGTCCATTATCATATTCCAGCCTCACATTTTGCATGAGTCATTGCATCATCATGCATATGCGTTCAACATACTTTTTGTTCTACAAACTGCATACCTTTTGTTTTCATGTTTGCTCGTGCATGAGCCTTGCATTTTCCTCTACAAAACAAAAACAAAAAAGGAAGCATGAAAATTCACGCTGCATTCTTAGTTGCATATATTCGGTACCATGAGCCAACCATGTTGGGATCATAAACCCATTTCACTTAAAAACAAAATGATTGAACATGGTACCTAATGCATGTTTAACTAAGAAAGGATGTTTCTTCGGGCATCTCAATCTCATAATTACATTTTCCATGCATAGCATGCGTATTCTTGAGTCTTTCATCCCTATGAAATGTTGTTGAAGTATTGGCGATCAAAATTGCCATTCCCTGGGTTATAGGGTTGAACCAAGCTCATGCTTTTTCGAAAAAAGTTCATCAAGTCAAGTTGAAGTATGGAAGTAACTATCTTGCAAAAATTGGGGCAAAAGATGAATCGAGTCACATCACTGCTTCTTCTACTGCCAAACATATTTAGGATTGTTGATGTCCTTGTTACTTCCAGTTTCACCTTGACAAAGATGTCATGGACCATGTTGAAAATCTAAATTGATTCAACCCCATATCCTGCGTAAAAATTCGCAATACTTCAACTGTACATCATTCGCATACATCCATGCTTTTCATTGGTTGCATTGCTCATTGCATTCTTTCCTTGAAAAAGAAAATAAAAATAAATAAATAAATAAAATAAAATAAAAATGAACTTAATCGTTATTATCAAAAAGGAAAAAACACGCTTTACGGCGCCCCTACCAAACCCATGCTAGAGCTAGAGTAATGGGTGAAGTAGAGAAGGTGCAAGAGCAGATGAAAGCCGACATGGAGGCCATGAAAGAGCAAATGGCCACAATGATGGAGGCCATAATAAGCATGAAAAAGATAAGGGAAGTCGATATGGTTGCAGTTGCCGCTACCAACGTTGTTGCTAAGGTGAACCTGATGTCCCCATCCGGCATCAACCAAATGAATCATCCAACCTCAGATATGGTAGGCAAAGATTTGGGAAGTACGGGCAGCCCCCATGATGTGCAAATTCAAAACGAGCACGCCTTCCCATCATATGGCTTGCCTCCCAACTATACACCACCCAATGTGGCATACACTCTCAATGAAAATCTCAATAACTCCACTCCGATACTCATTGAGAACCAATAACCTCAATCTGATCAGGCACATATCTCTCAAACCATGGGGGAGACACATGAAATTCCCCACCACAATCTAGCTGACTTCGAGCCTTGGCTCGGATATGCCACTGAAGGGCAAGCAGTTGGTGGTATACCCTTTGAAAACACTTTGGAGGGCCCTCAGTTTCGCCCACAACCACAACCATTGCATTTTGCGGTGGGAAGAGCCCCTCCTGCTATGGCCGAAAAGGGAAAGGCGGATCATCTAGAGGAAAGGCTCAGGGCCATTGAAGGAGGTGAAGATTATTCCTTTGCTAACCTAGAAGAGTTGTTCCTAGTACCCAATATCATCACCCCTCCCAAGTTCAAAGTGCTAGACTTTGACAAGTACAAGGGGACTACTTGTCCCAAGAACCATCTAAAGATGTATTGTCAGAAGATGGGGGAATATGCAAAAGATGAGGAATTGCTGATACATTCCTTCCAACAAAGTCTTACTGGGGTAGTTGTTACCTGGTACACTAACTTGGAACCTTCCCGAGTCCATTCTTGGAAGGACCTAATGGTTGCCTTTGTTAGGCAGTATCAGTACAATTTTGATATGGTTCTGGATAGGATGCAACTACAGAACATGTGCAAAAAGGGAGACGATAATCATGATGGTAGACACATTATCGGTACTCTACTATGAAAAGATGGTGGGCTACGCACCCTCAAAGCTTTGCAGATTTGGTCTTCGCCAGTGAAAGGATCAATGTGGGTCCAAAAAGAGGCAAATTTGATCATCCTACTAGGACGACGTAGAAAACTGGGGCAAATGAAGAGGGTGAGAAAGAAGGAGAAACCCATGTTGTGACTGCCAAGTTTCCCACCAACCCAACAATGTCATTACTCAGCCAATAACAAACCTCCTTACCCACCGCCCAGTTATCCACAAAGGCCATCCCTAAATCAACCACAAAGCCTGTCTACCGCACTTTCAATGACGAAGACCACCTTTAGCACAAACCAAAAAACACCAACCAAAAAATGAATTTTGCAGCGAGAAAGCCTGTAGAATTCACCCCAATTCCAGTGTCCTATGCTGACTTGCTCCCATATCTACTTGATAATTCAATGGTAGCCATAACCCTATCCAAGGTTCATCAACCTCCATTTCTCCGAGAATACGACTCGAACGCAACGTGTGCTTGTCACGGAGAAGCCCCGGGGCGTTCCATTGAGCAATTATGACCCCGAAGCATAAAGTGTGAAGTCTAATTGATACTGGCTGGCTGAAATTTGAGGAGAATCACGTGTAAATCCTAACATTGACAAGAGATGCCACACATGGGGCAATTTTGAAAGCTATTGTTAGATGTCTCTAATGACTCATCAGGATTTTCAAGTGCAAGCCATTGGTCAGTTTGCTCAAGCGACCTGTGCTCCTGAGTTTGGACTTCCAAGACCGTTCAATCAGAGATTACTCGTCTGGCACGTTGGTGGGGTTGTCGTAAAACAACGAGTAAAGTTCAAAAAAATTAGTTCCAAAATAAAAAAAGGGGTTAAAAAAAAAGAGGGCATTTGATTGACTGTGTTTTCAAGTAAAAATATAGACGTTCATGTGACCTCATTTTGTCTTTTTGGAGAGAAGTGAGTTATCAAGGATAGGATGTTGGACAAATGGCGTTAGTTATCTTGAGAAAGAGCGGGTTGAATTAAGATACGAAGACTATTCCCCAATTAAACTTTCACTCTCTCCGGATTAACAATACACCCTTAGCATGAATTACTCAAAAGACAAATCAAAATAAACTTCTTTAAAGCAAAAGATAAATAGCAGTTTAAAGGAAGAGAGGAATGCAAACTTGATTTATACTGGTTCGGCCACTTCCCGCGCCTACGTCCAGTCCTCAAGAAACCCACTTGATATTTTCCACTCTCTTTGTAAAACTCATTTTACAAAGTCTGAACCACACAGGGACAACCCTTCCCTTGTGTTCAAGAATCCTCTACAATAAGAGACTCTCAGTCTCTTAATCCCTTTTCAGAAGTAAGAAGAAGAGAAGAAGAAATCTCTCTTAAAAGGGATAGATTGTACAATGAAGACCAATCAAAATTCCTTATTGAATATGCAAGTGGTTGACCAAGGAATCTTTTTGAGAGGATAAAACAGTTCAGTTCAGAAAAACTCTTAATCTTTTGAGAGGATAAACTTTGTGGGCAATGAAAACTCTCTTTAAATTCGTGCTTCCAAGCCACCTTTGATGCCCATTCATAAACCATTTGAATAGAGGTGACTCTTGGAAATTATTTTCTGAAAATCTCCTCTGGTAATCGATTACAAGACTTGTGTGATCGATCACAGGCTTTAAAATTTGAATAAACTACTGGTAATCAATTACCATCCATGTGTAATCGATTACACATTATAAATTTTGAATTCAAATTTCTAGTGACTGTTATAAACATTTTCAGCTGCTGGTAATCGATTACCAGAGAGCAAATCTCAATTTGAAATGATAGAATTCTTTGGTCAAACCTTTTGTTTGTTTTCAATTTGGAAACTTCTTCCTAAAGATTCTAAGAGATCAAACTTGATCATATATCTTGACTTTCTTGGATTCTTGTCTTGAATAAAACTTAGAAGCACTTGATCCTTTAGCATCATCAAGACATCAAAACATCTTGCTTCTACATAGGAGTCATTTGACTTAATCCATCAACTGAAAAATCCTTCAACTATTTCTCATCCTTGGAAAATTCTTTTTGCAAGAATCAACTGCTTCTTTCATTCTTCCTCACTACGAGGTTGTGAAAACAAGACAACAATTGGTACCTCTAAGCCCTACACTGGGGCAACGAAAGGCACCATGCAAAAACCTCAAGCGAACCTAGGGGCAGATTAGAAGTTTTCACCCAATAGGTTCCCAACTACAAGGTCATGATGAAAGATAACAATTGGTACCTCAAAGCCTTACATTGGGGCAATGAGGGGCATCGTGCATGAGCCTTAAGTGAACATAGGGGCAGATCAAAAGTTCACACCCGTCGATGTTTTTAAACAAGAAAAAAAAAAGGGGGGGAGACAAGCCCTGGAATTTCAATAGATTGATTAAACATCAAACGGCTCCATTCCTGTCACTCCAAAACGGTCAAGTGACTAAATCAAACAGAACATACACTCTGAGGGAGTTCCCGGAGAGATTTGCAAAAAGATAGGATGAGGTTGCATGAATTATCACCTCTTTCAAAAGGACAGTCAATCTGTGTTTTCCAAAAAAATTAAATCAAAATCAAAATCACAAAATAGGGAAAGAATGTCATGAACGTTGTACAACTTTCCATTACATTGCATTGTTTCATATGAAGTCTGCATTTACCGCATTTCAAGACAAAGGTTGCATGCATCTGCATCCCTAAAAATCATGTTAACTGCATAGATTTCCTACATCTAATGTCCAAATCTTGTGGATTTGGGATGACAGGCCCTCTCGATGAGTCGATCTCTTGCTTTCTCATAAGGGTGGACCCTTGGGTACTTGTACCTATCACCTTTAGAGGACTACACATCCTCGCCTTCAGAGGACTACACGTCCTCGCCTTCAAAGGGTCATGTACCTTCACCTTCGTAGGGCTACACGCCCTCACCTTTAGAGGACTACACGTCCTCGCCAACAGAGGGCTGCACGCCCTCACCTTGAGAGGACTACACGTCCTCGCCAACAGAGGGCTGCACGCCCTCACCTTGAGAGGACTACACGTCCTCGCCAACAGAGGGCTGCACGCCCTCACCTTGAAGAGGACTACATGTCCTCACCTTCAGAGGGCTACGCGCCCTCGCCTTCGTAGGGCTACACGCCCTCACCTTCCGAGGACTACATGTCCTCACCTTCAGAGGGCTACGCGCCCTCGCCATCGTAGGGCTACACGCCCTCACCTTCCGAGGACTACATGAGCTCACCTTCAGAGGACTACACATCCTCGCCTTCAGAGGACAACATGTGCTCGCCCTCACCTTGGGTACTAGTTACCCTCACCGTTGAGAGGACTACACGTCCTCGCCTTGAGAGGACTACACGTCCTCGCCTTGAGAGGACTACACGTCCTCACCATTAGAGGGCTGCACACCCTCACCTCCAGAGGACTACATGTCCTTGCCTTGAGAGGGCTACACGCCCTCACCTTGGGTACTAGTTACCTTCACCGTTGAGAGGACTACACGTCCTCACCATTAGAGGGTTGCACGCCATCACCTCCAGAGGACTACACGTCCTCACCTTCAGAGGGCTACACGCCCTCGCCTTGGGTACTAGTTACCCTCACCTTCAGAGGACTACACGTCCTCACCTTCAGAGGGCTACATGCCCTCGCCATCAGAGGACTGCATGTCCTCACCTTCGTAGGGCTACACGCCCTCACCTTTAGAGGGCTACACGCCCTCGCCATCAGAGGACTGCATGTCCTCACCTTCAGAGGGCTGCACGCCCTCGCCTTGAGAAGACTACACGTCCTCGCCATCAGAGGGCTGCACGCCCTCACCTCCAGAGGACTACACATCCTCACCTTGAGAGGGTTGCACGCCTTCACCTTTAGAGGGCTATGTGTCCTTATTTTCAATGTGCTCCACATTTGCACCTTAAGAGAATTTAAGGTCCTCTGTCCTTAAATGCTTAACCGAGACTTGCACTGCCGGTTAAGGGACCAGTAGTTTCCTTTTAACGGTTCCTGGGCTACCCCCCTGATATTGGAGGAGGGCCAACTGTGCGAGCACAACCAGAGAGGGAGGCTATCACACAGCTACTATGCATACCGGGGCAAGATTTCACCTGTGCCGCTGCAAAGAGATGAGTGCGGATCATGCGCACCAACATGACCACTCTTACACAGATATAGATGAAATTGCTACTTAGCAACATTCTGCCCATCGACTGTGTCGCAACCTACCCTTCGGCGGGAGGGCGACGCGTGACTCGCAGGATGCGTGTTTCATGAAAGGAATACGCGCGGAGTCGCCACCAACGTTTATTTGAGGAAAACGTCGGAAAAACCGGAAAAGACGCGATCTACGAACTTTTAAGTGAAAGGTTCGGGAGTTGTATTTACGCACGGGGAAGGTATTAGCACCCCACACGTCCGTCACAAGGGACGACAGCCTTTAATCGAATGTGCAAACATGACTTTGATTTTTATGTTCCCTTTTATGTCCTTATATCCTTTATACCCTTTTTATATTTTTCTCTTTTTGTGGTCGACAAGGGTGTTTCCCTTTGCTCCTACGTATTCCTCAATTTGCGATGAGGAAATCAGACCTACGTAGTTCTTTCTTATCAAGTGATTCTCTTTTTGCTTAAGAGGTGATCATTTTAAGGCGTTGGACCTTAAAAATGACCCATTTTACTTAGTAAGAAATTTAAATGACAAACTTCAAAAAACCTATTTTTATGGACGAGCTTGACTAGGCGAATTGATTTTAGCCTTAGTTTCACCTTAGTTATTAGTCAATTCAATTAAGAATGAGAAATCCCAAGGAGAAAATGTCCGATTGATTTTCCACTTTATTTTACTAAAAGGTATATTTTTTGTTATTATATTATTATTTTTTTCTCTTTTTGATTTCCAACGTGGTTACGGCACGACCGAACGGTCGGAATTCATTTTAACCGAAGTTAACGGATAATACAATTCAAACGATCGATGGAAATTTATTTTATTTTTAGGTTAAGCGAGACATGACTTAAGTAAAATGGCTTAAGCACGTCAAAGGGGGGTATAAAAAGTAAATGAAATGAGAATAAAAATGCACGAAACACAATGTGGACCACCACGGGTACATAGAATGAATCGAAAAGCTTGGTTCGGGGTACTTACCCGTTGAAGAACGTCGAAGACCTTCGCGAAATTCCTCACGGAAACGTTACGGAAACGTTTCGGAAGCGCCTCGGCTTAGATTTTCTTCACGGAAACAATTTTTCCAAGCAAATTTGAAAGAGAGAGAAGTGCCTAAGGGGCTAAACCCTTTTCTTCTTCACTTCCTCCCCTATTTATAGCAAAATAGGGGAGATGGTTGCCGCCCAGCTCGCCCAGGCGAGCTCAACTCGCCCAGGCGAGCCAGGTTGCTTCCTCCAGAAGCAACAACCTTCTGGAGGAATCTTCTGGAGGGCCCAAGTGGGCATGGTTGCTGTTTGCACCCCCATTTTTACTAAGTACACCCCCTGCCTTTTTTTGGTGATTCTTTTTTTCGTAAAGTTACGGAAACTTACGAATTTCGTAACGATACTTATTTTCTTTCCGTAATGTTACGGAACCTTGAGGATTACATAATCATCCCCTTTTTGACCTACGGAATGTTACGGAACCCCACTATTTATGCTACGATGCTTCCTTTTGATTTCCGGGGTGTCACGGAAACTTACGGATTGTGCATCCATATTTTCTTTTGTTTTTCGGCATGTCCCGGAATTTCACAAATTGCCTAATGATGGGTGCCAAGCACCTTACAAGGACCAAACAAAGGTCGCATGTCATCAAGCAAAGGTCCCCGGACGAAATTAGGGTATGACAGACCGCAATGCCAATCTCCCCCTGCAAAAGTATCAGTTGATCTGTGTCGTCCCGACATGGGTAAGTATGCATATGGTTCAACTGATTTCTGATACCATCTATTGTTTGCAGGGATCGCACCCACAGAGACACCTAGTGGACCTGAAGAAGTCCAACAGGGCCTTGGGGTTTCCAGCTCTGGTTACGGGCCTCTGTCAGCCCTACAGGGCGCCCGTTCCCCCCAGCAAGTTCATGTCGTCGTGGCATAGGTAAGTATGCACCTCCCCCAACTGATTTCTGATGTCATCTATTGTTTGCAGGGATTGTGCCCGCAAGACACCTAGTGGACCCGAAGAAGGCCAACAGGGTCTTGGAGTTGCCAGCTCTAAATACGGGTCTCTGTCAGTTCTAGGGAGTGCCTGTCGCCCCCAGCAAGGTCATCAGGCCCCACTACTAATCGACCTTTCATCAAGAAGTACTGCGCCCCCAGGCAGACGCAGGGCAAAACGCCACAGCAGCATTGGGATGGCCGGTAGTGGGCAATAGACACACCGCCACCACCTCTAGAGTTCACCTCAGCTCATCCATAAAAAGGTTAGAGCGTTGCCTACGACACATGGCCGACCAATAGGCGACCAAGTCCAAAGCCAAAGGTAAGCAAAGTACTAGGTCCATGACCGAAAAATCATTAGGCGTCCAGCTCAAGACGTTAAAGAAGCGCTACTAGGAGGCAACCTAGTACCTTTTGAATCTATGCTTGTTATTTGATCACTCATGATCCTGGGAATTTAAATAAAATGAGCACAAGCTTGGAAGGTAGTCATACCTCACAAAATATATGTATGCGTGTTTAGGTAGTGAAAAATACCTTAGATATGCATGTATGTAAACAAAAACACACTTCACAAAATATATATATGTATGTTTAGGTAGCAAGATGCCTTAGATATGCATGTATGTAGCAAAAAGATACCTCACAAAATATATATATATATATGTATGTTTAGGTGGCAAGATACCTTGGATATGCATGTATATAGCAAAAATACCTCACAAATATACACATGTTTAGGTAGCAAAATACCTCATGGAAAAAAAAGGAAAAAAAAAACAAAAACAAACAAGAAAAAGAAATAAACAAATAAAAAAAAGGAAAAAAAGAGAAAAAAGAAAAATAAGTTGTCTAGCTGAAAAGCCAACATGCTTTTGAAAAGAGATGACTTCCAACTTTTCTTTGAAGAAAAATTCGCTGATCATAGCTAGTTTTTGAAAAAATGTGTGTACACCTGAAGGGTGAATGCTGTGAAATTTTCCTGAGTACCCAAAATGGACTCGGATGAATGCACAAATTGATAAGAGAACATATTTTGGAAACATTGGGTTGATTTAAAATAGAGAAAATGAATCCTGAGCCTTAGCATCACATGACCATAAAAATTTGACACTTGAGTGTCCACATAGGTGCATGCATGACTAGTTTCGCATAAAATTTCCAAATCATCCTTTTTGCATTTGTGTCATGGAAATAATGTGGGGCATCCCTTTTTATCCTTGAACCAAACCAAACCCTGACATGTATCATGTCTAGCCGTTCTACAAGTCTTGAGCCGAAATCCTGACTCACCATAAACCTTGACCTAGGGTGAGAATGTCAATCTTTACCCTCGGAAGCAAAAAAGGGGGAAAGAAGGAAAATTTCCAATCAAAGAGAAAGCAAAAAAAAAAGAAATGAAGGAAAATTCCCAATCAAAGAGTGGGAGAAAGCAAAAAGAAAAGAAAGAAAATTCCCAATCAAAGAATGGGAGAAAGAAAAAAAAAGAGAAGAAGAAGAAAGAAAGAAAGCTCCTGATCAAGGATCGAAAGAAAATAGAAGAAATGTGCAGAGAGGTCTTTGGACCAGACAATATCTGAACAATACGGAATTGTCACCAAATGAACAAAAGAAAGAAAAGGAAACCATAACCTAAAAGTGGTCTTCTCCCTTTGATTACCAACCAAAATCCTGTGCGTCAGTGACTTGCTCGCCTCGTGTCAAACAAAAACAGAAAAGGAAAAAGCCAAAACACACAAAGTCCGAAAAACCCACCAAAAGAATCCATTTCCAAGGGAAGTCCTATTGATCCACGATCACGCATGTAATCTTTGATTTGATAGGAAATGATTTGTAAAATCAAGTCATGACATATCTATGTTTCGGTATTAGGATAAAACACTTACCTGTGCGAGATTGATACACTTTGAGTGGATTTCTTCTATTTTGGTCGAACCCAGTGTTTCCTCTAAATGGTCATTTAGAAATGAAATGCTAAACATCCAAAATCTCATTTATGGTTATGAGAAAATTTCATCAGCATACTCTCCTTCCCCGGTAGACGCATTGTTTTTCACTCAAGAAGCATATGCTGCTCTAAATCGGTTGGAATATTTGTCTCTTTGCTAAAGCATGTTTGCATTTTAGTGGAGAAAACACCGAGACTTCTTCAAGTCTCACAAGTTATCCAGAACTACGTAGGTCTGAGTTCCTCATTGGAGGATACGTAGGAGCAAGAGCCTTGCTTTGGTCGACCACACCACTTTTTGTTACCATGACCCAAGAGCTGGTAGCCCGCGGAGACACCTTACGGTTATCCGCACCTCGTCATTCAGTGACCCCGAGTGTGATTGATGAGCAGAGGCCAATATGGTCATCTGCGCCCTTTCCGGAGATGTCAACATCTTCCGGTGGAGACTTTTTCAAGTCTCACAAGTTATCTAGAACTACGTAGGTCTGAGTTCCTCATTGGAGGATACGTAGGAGCAAGAGCCTTGCTTTTGTCGGCCGCCCCACAAGATCTGTCATACTGACCCTGAAGTCATGAGACATGCGGAGACAAAATTTGGTCATTCCACACCCCTTTGCCATTCAGACACAATCATGTCCGATGGCGCGCAAAGACAAAATTTGGTCATTCTGCACCCTTTGTCATCCAGAGGCGGCGGGCTCGATGACATGCGGAGACAAAATTTGGTCATTCCACACCCCTTTGCCATTCAGACACAGTCGTGTCCGATGGCGCGCAGAGACAAAATTTGGTCATTCTGCACCCTTTGTCATCCAGAGGCGGCGGGCCCGATGACATGCGGAGACAAAATTTGGTCATTCCGCACCCCTTTGCCATTCAGACACAGTCGTGTCCGATGGCGCGCAGAGACAACATTTGGTCATTCTGCACCCTTTGTCATGCAGAGGCGGCGGGCCCGATGACATGCGGAGACAAAATTTGGTCATTCCGCACCCTTTTGCCATTCAGACACAGTCATGTCCGATGGCGCGCAGAGACAAAATTTGGTCATTCTGCACCCTTTGTCAACCAGAGGCGGAGGGCCCGATGACATGCGGAGACAAAATTTGGTCATTCCGCACCCCTTTGCCATTCAGACATAGTCGTGTCCGATGGCACGCAGAGACAAAATTTGGTCATTCTACACCCTTTTGTCATCCAGAGGCGGCGGGCCCGATGACACGCGGAGATTTACATTATCTTCTGCACTTACAAGATCTGTCATACTGACTTTTGAGTCACGCTGACGGGCGGAAATACCCGAGTGGTTATCCGTATAAACATTCTTTTGCTATCTGTAAGACAGAACGCTTGATAGCATGCAGAGACTGACATCGTCTTCTGCACCTTTTGTTCCCTCGGGAACAACAAGTCATTTGCATGTGGAAATTTTATGGTCACCCGCGACTCTCGTCAATCCAGAGGAACGAAATTAGTGTCTTATCTTTACTTTCCCTTTATCTCCAATAAAAGACAAGTAAAGAGGGGCAACTGTCATACCCTAATTTCGTCCGGGGACCTTTGCTTGATGACATGCGACCTTTGTTTGGTCCTTGTAAGGTGCTTGGCACCCATCATTAGGCAATTTGTGAAATTCCGGGACATGCCGTAAAACAAAAGAAAATATTGATGCACAATCCGTAAGGTTCCGTGACACACCGGAAATCAAATGGAAGCATTGTTGCATAAATAGTGGGGTTCCGTAACATTCCATAAGTCAAAAAGGGGATGATTATGTAATCCGCAAGGTTCCGTAACATTACGGAAAGAAAACAAGTATCGTTACAGAATTCATAAGTTTCCATAACTTTACGAAAAAAGAATCACCAAAAAAGGGCAGGGGGTGTACTTAGTAAAAATGGGGGTGCAACGATTAAGGGCATAAAAGGGAACGTAAAAATCAAGGTCATGTTTGCACATCCGATTAAGGGCTGCCGTCCCTTGGGACGGACGTGTGGGGTGCTAATACCTTCCCCGTGCGTAAATACAACTCCCGAACCTTTCACTTAAAAGTTCGTAGATCGTGTCTTTTTCGGTTTTTCCGACGTTTTCCTCAAATAAACGTTGGTGGCGACTCCGCGCGTATTCCTTTCGTGGAACACGCATCCCGCGAGTCACGCGTCGCCCTCCTGCCGAAGGGTAGGTTGCGACAACAGTTGCCCCTCTTTACTTACCTTTTATCGAAGATAAGAGGAAAGCAAAGATAAGACACTGATTTTGTCCGTCTGGCCCATTCCGTGATTAATCCATGACGACTCTCGTCTCTACTCCTTCTTTTTTTCTTTTCTGCATAACACAATACAAACAACAAACAAGAACAACAAAAATAATATACACATACACATATACACAGGTTTGGTGAAGGAACCGATCCGGAAAACAGCAGAAGAACATATTTCCCAGTCACCAGAGGCTTCGCGCTGGCTAATGGAGGACACATGAATAGCGCTAGGCAATGACATTCATGGGGCTCCGAAAAAGAGGTGGAGAATGGAGGATTGCCTTGAGGGTCCGCACTTAGACAATCATGAAACATAGCTCCAAACTCGAAGGTGGAGGACACATGAACAACGCTAGGCAATAACATTCATGGGGCTCCAAAAAAAGTGTTGAGAATGGAGAATTGCACTAAGCAATCACTACGCATGGCTCCAAACTCGAAGGTGGAGGACGCATGAACGAAAACACAATTCATGGGGCTCCGAAAAAGGGTTGAGAATGGAGAATTGCACTAAGCAATCACTACGCATGGCTCCAAACTCGAAGGTGGAGGACGCATGAACGAAAATGCAATTCATGGGGCTCCGAAAAAGGGTTGAGAATGGAGAATTGCACTAAGCAATCACTACGCATGGCTCCAAACTCGAAGGTGGAGGACGCATGAACGAAAACACAATTCATGGGGCTCCGAAAAAGGGTTGAGAATGGAGAATTGCACTAAGCAATCACTACGCATGGCTCCAAACTCGAAGGTGGAGGACGCATGAACGAAAATGCAATTCATGGGGCTCCGAAAAAGGGTTGAGAATGGAGAATTCCACTAAGCAATCACTATGCATGGCTCCAAACTCGAAGGTGGAGGACACATGAACGAAAACGCAATTCATGGGGCTCCGAAAAAGGGTTGAGAATGGAGAATTGCAATAAGCAATCACTACGCATGGCTCCAAACTCGAAGGTGGAGGACACATGAATGAAAACGCAATCCATGGGGCTCCGAAAAAGGGTTGAGAATGGAGAATTGCACTAAGCAATCACTACGCATGGCTCCAAACTCGAAGGTGGAGGACGCATGAACGAAAATGCAATTCATGGGGCTCCGAAAAAGGGTTAAGAATGGAGAATTGCACTAAGCAATCACTACGCATGGCTCCAAACTCGAAGGTGGAGGACGCATGAACGAAAACGTAATTCATGGGGCTCTGAAAAAGGGTTGAGAATGGAGAATTGCACTAAGCAATCACTATGCATGGCTCCAAACTCGAAGGTGGAGGACGCATGAACGAAAACGCAATTCATGGAGCTCCGAGAAAGGGTTGGCAGGACCGAACGGTCCACCGGGTTTTTCCACCTAAAAGGAAAACATGCTTTTTGCAAAGAAAAATAAATCATTCGCGAGAGCACCACATCTTAGAGAAACAATATACTTGTGCCAAGGGTAATCTTCCTTGTAACCAAGAATGAAGGGCAGGATGTCAACTTTTAGCTTTTAAATGAACATGCAAGGGAAACATCGGGCTAAGCTGAAAATAAATCACTCATAGTGTATAAACTCACACACGCAAGTGTTTTATCCTATTCCCAAACCATAACTGCACCATGACTCTATTTTTCACACGACTTCCTATCGAATCAAAGATCATATGTACGATCACGGACCAATAGGATTTTCTCGAGGTTAGTGTTTATGGAGAGGAAGCTGGGTGTTTCGGTCTTTTCCTCTTTGTTCATGTGGGATGGGATATTGCCAGTCGAGAATGATTTTGAGTGGCAATCTGTCTTGAAGAATTTTTGTCCTCTTTCTTTCATTGATCGAGAATTGCTTCTTTTCCGTTTTCACTTCTTTTTGATCTTTGATCAGGAATCCTTCTTTCCTTTCTTCTGTTCTTTTCTTTATTTTCATCTCTTTTTTCCTTTTTTTTCTTTCTTTCCATTTCTTCCTTTTCTTTCTTTTCACTTTTCCTTCCCCATCCCTTTCTTTGGAAAATCAGGTTTTAGCATTCTATTTGCTCTCCCTTGAGGAGATTCCGCTGTCCTTTGCTTCGGGGGAAAGGATGAGGATTCCTTTTTTATAGGCCAAGGTTCAAAGAGGTCTAAGGTTGTGTCTCAATGGGATCTTTTATCGTGGGAACCCCAATCTTGATATCTGGGGCGAGACAAATTTGGTTGTCAAGGTGTTGATTTCGGGCTGAACTTCCACATTATTCCATAAGGCACGCGTGACAATGATGATTTGAAAACAACGTGCAAAATTAGTCATGGCTACAGCCAGGTGGGCCCTCAAGCATCCCATTTATGGCATTGTGATACTACGGTTGGGAATTTACACAGACAGACCCAACGTTTCCGAGTTATGTTCTTTCATCAATTATACTTGAACGGGATGCAGGAGTCAATATTGTGTCCGGGAGCTCCACTATGGTACACACACTTGGCAACCGGGTCGTACCACTTGGGGTAGGGTGGCTGGAAGACCTTCCCGGGTATGGCCACCACCAAATGATTCTCTAATAATGAAGGCCATAACTCGGAGTATGCCATGGGAATAGGGGAGAAGTTATCTCTCGGGGGCGGGTGCTGTGCATATTTATAGCTCGCGCCGGGGGCGGTATTATTAATTGGCCGGGGAGCGGCTGGAGCTGTGCATTGGGTCGGCGCTCTTTCTGCTGCGGGTGGTCCTTTTACTTGAGTCGGGAGAGAATTCCCGGCTCGGATTAAAAAAATTGGGGGATTAGGCTGGTATGAGCTTTGGATATTTTGGGGTGCTTTCATCCACGTTGGGGCGGTGGTGACTACGTGGGCGTCTCCTTCCTTTTTCCTCGCGCCCAATACTGGGGCTCTTCAGTTGTTGTTGGGGGCCACATTGGAAGCATATTCGAACTTGCCTTTTCATAGTCCGGATTCAATCCTTTCTCCGGTGAAGATGAGATCTACAAAGTTAGCTGGCATGTAGCCTATCAACTTTTCATCGTAGAACGTGGGTAACGTATCTACCATAATTGTGATCATCTCCCTTTCCGTCATGGGCGGTACGACTTGGGCTGCGAGATCTCTCCATCTTTGGGCATATTCCTTAATGGACTCATGCTCTCGCTTAGTCATACTCTGAAGCTGGTTCCGATCGGGAGCCATGTCCGTGTTGTACTGGTACTGCCTAATGAATGCAGTTGCCAAGTCCTTCCATGATCGGATCTGGGAAGCTTCCAGATTGGTATACCATGCTACAGCTGCCCCGGTCAAGCTGTCTTGAAAGAAATGGACCGATAATTTTTCGTCCGCAGAATACGCCCCCATCTTTCGGCAATACATCCGAAGATGCCCCTTCGGACATGTCGTCCCTTTGTACTTATCAAAGTCCGGTACTTTGAACTTGGGGGGAATGATGATATTGGGCACGGGACATAAATCCGCTAAATCCGAGAATGGGTAATTGCCAAGGCCCTCGACTGCTCTTAACCTCTCTTCAAGTGCCTCAATCTTTCCCTTATCTTCCGTGAAGGGAATAGATTCTTTTACGGGTGTGGGTGAAGCCGGGATATGGCGGACTATGTTCGGTTGGGGTAGTTCATGGGGGGACGGATCTTTGAGGTGGAGCAGGGGGCCAAGATGGGTATCTCCTTCCTCATCGTCTTGCCCGGGATAGTCGTCATAAGGCGGGAGTTGCCCCTCAAAAGTAGGGGCTTGGCTTAAATCTTCCGGGGCGGTGCGGGGAGTGAAGTCCGGAGGCAAGCCGTAAGGATAAGCTTGCGGACTATACCTTCGACCAAACACGGCCGTGTTTCTGTCTCGGCCTGGATTTAAAGCGGGTTGCAGCACCGGCTTTGCTTCCCTAACCGTACTGGAGGCGGTTGCCGTGGCTTTGTCCTCTATGGTTTTCTGGAGTTTTAACATGACCTCTGAGATGGAAGCCATTTGATCTTTTAAAGCCGATAGATCGGCCTTCATCTGTTCCTGCACGCCCTCTTCATTATCCATTTTTCTGGATCGAGTGTTATAGGGGTGCCTTGGTGTTTTCTTAGTTATGATGAAATTCCTAAAGAAATAAACAACGGTGAGTATGCCACCAAAACAATGAGTATGCAAATGGATGATCAGAGAACTTGGATCCACCCAAAGGTTTTTAGGTAACGTGATGAGTCCAGAACTTCTCATTTTATAAAAAGAACAAAGCTTTCATCTAGCCAATATTATACAAAGGTGTTACAAGAGAACCTAACGATTTCTAATTATATGGGCCATCAAATCTATCATGTGTTGACAGTAATTGATTAGCCCATGAATCTCCTCGGGGGCCGTACACACTTCGGTCATGGCTTTCGCTTTGGCTAATAGACGCGGGAGGTCTTGACTTCCATTCAAGGTCAAGGTGAACCTATCCATCCACATAGTCGCTTCTTGATGCAATGCATCAATCACCCTCCCTCTTGCTTCTTTTTCGGCGTACACTTGTGCAAAATCCTCCACTAGCTTTTGTTCATGGGCCACAGACTGGTTCAACTCTTCCTTGTATTGCCCTATGATAGCTAGCATGCTTTTCTCCGTGGCTTCCAAGTGTTGAGCCAAACTCCTTTTGGACCTCACGCAAGCAACTAACTCTTCTTTTAAGATCATGCTATGCACCCGTGACCGATCTCTCTCCTCTCTTCGGAGTTTGAGCTCATTGTTGCTACCCCACAATGCTCCTCGGAATTTCTCTCGGCCATATTCCTCCTTGCGGGCCCTTTTGGTTTCTTGTTCAAGGGCTCTTGCAGTGACCGCGTTTTCCTCTTGTAACTCGGTGCACTCCTTCCGGATGTGTGTAGCAGCTGACTTGAACTTCTCCTTGGCGAGTCTTGCCTTCCCTAGCTCTAATTTTAGAGCTCGGACTTCTTCATCTTCCTCCGGAGCTTCGAAGTCCTCCTCATCGATAACTTTCAACTTGGAGAGCCAATCTAACCCCCGCGTGTGAATTCTTAGCCATCCATGATAACCTCCGATGACGCCATTACGGATGCCCCTAAGCTCCTTGTCTTTCCTCAACGGACTTCTCCACGCCTTGTGGACTCTTTGTATCGCCTTGAGACTTTGCGCGCCTAGATTCCTCACAAGGAAAGGCGAGAGACTTTCTTCGGTTGGCGCTCCCCTCATGGGATACCCTAGCTGTCTTATGGCGAGTGCGGGATTATAATTAATACAACCCCTAGTCCCTATCAATGGAACATTAAGGTAGTCCCCACACGAGAAGATAACTCCTTCCTTGCCTTCCTTCCAACGAGGAAACCAATTGATAGCGCTGCCCCCTATCCCAGCCAAATGTTGGTCCCAATCGACTCTTCCTTTTTCGGCGCATGAGCGATAGCTTTGAAGCGGACACGGGTGTCTCGTATCTTGTTGGAATAGGTGTGAAATCAACCACACACAGAGAGCGGGTAAACAACAGACAATCCGTGCACTGTTTTTCTCACACCTCCGGTCAAAGGTGTCAAACAAATCTGCCAAGATAGCCACCACTGGACTTTCCTTGCTATGGTGATATGCGAGGAAAGCATAAATGGCGACTAAGTCTACCAAACCGTCAACGTTCAGAAAGAGGACAACCCCAAAAATCAGCAAAGCTAAAATATCTGCAAACGGGCCCCACTTCTCTTGGCTCGCCATATCCCTTGCCTTGCCTTCCAAGTATTTCCGAGGCAGGCCCACTACGCCGTTCCGAATTTGCTTCATGCGATCCAACTCTTTTGCCGAATCTCCAACCACAGCTGCAATCTTGCTCAAGGAAGAAAGAAAGCCGGAGAAAAGATACGGTTTTCTTTCCCCAAGAGGGCATCCTAATATCTACTAAAACTCTTCAATAGTTGGTACCATTTGGAAGTCCCCAAACGTGAAACACCTCAACGGCTGGTCATAGTATTGGGCGAGGGATACGACAGCTTCCGTAAATACTTTCGCTGCGGTCAAATCTAGAATCTTCCCGTAGACTTGGTGGAAGGCTTGCCTTTGGAGAGGTCCCATCAATCGTCCCAATTCCTTGAGGCTAGTGACATCTAGACTTTTAACCTTGACTTGATAAAACCTTTTGCCGTTTTGATTTGTCCCCATCATTTTACCTAAAAAAGGGGTGGATCAAGACTCCGACATGAATGATGCAATGCGTATGCATGAAACAGAAAGACAACCACACAAAGGGGTAATTTATACATACGAGACCGCAGAGATCCAATTTTAATGCTACGTTTTGGGCATGATGGCGCCTCAACGTAGTATTAAAAAGGTTACGTATTACTCTAAAGAAGCCAAACACCACTAGCAAAAACAATAAACTAGTGCTATTTATCAAAAGATGCATGAGAACAAATGGCACGGAGCGTGTTTGCTCCTTGCCCCTATTTGGGAACCTATAGGACAATATGTAGGGGACTCTAATAACTACTCCCCAACAATTCATAACTCACACGGTTGTTTTCTAGAGGTATCATCACTCAAGATAATAATATTGTGGCGGTATGGAATACCAGCGACAACACATTATAAAGAGAGAAAGCTCTAGACGAGGTTTCACTATTATCAAGCAAGTCGGAGACCTAGCGTGATGATAGATTCACCTCCACTCCTTAAATTCCCATGAACCCGGGTGTAGGGCCCTTTTTTACTCAAACCTGTGGGTGCTTAGAATGCAGTGTAAAGAATGCGAAATATACAACAATTATTTACATTTTACACAGTTCAACAAATGCACACACGAAGTTTCACAAATCCACAATTCCTTCAAATAGGCCTAACTCACAAAAGGTCCCTAGTGGAGTCGCCAACTGTCGCAACGTGCCCTTTTGCGGGCGAGCGAAGGCGAGGCTCACGGGTGCGCTTTCCAATGGAGGAAAGGTGCGCGGAGTTGCCACCAACGTTTATTTGTGGAAAACTTCGGAAAAACCGAAGGAAACTGGTCAAAATGAAAATTCTAAGTTCGGGAGTTGTATTTACGCTTGAGGAAGGTATTAGCACCTCTCACGTTTGTCTCAAAGGACAACAGCCTATTTTTTAGAATTGTGGAAATTGTGTTACCTTAACTTTTAGTTCTTTTTATTTTTTGAGGTCGACAAAAGCGGGGCTTTTGCTCCTACGTACCCTCCATCAAAGAGGAAATCAGACCTACGTAGTTCTTCCTTTAAAGGTGAATCAAGTGATTCTTTTTACTTGAAGGGTGATCATTTTAAGGCGTTGGACCTTAAAAATGATCCATTTTACTTCGTAAGAAACTGAAATGATAAACTTTCAAAACCTTATTTTTTGTGGACGAGCTTGACTAGGCGAGTTGATTTTAGCCTTAGTTTCACTTTAGTTATTAATCAATTCAATTAAGAATGAGAAATCCCATAGAGAAAACGTCTGATTGATTTTTTTGCTTTATTTTACTAAAAGGTATTTTTTGATTATTATATTATTATTTTACCTCTTTTTTTATTTCCAACGTGGTTACGGCATGACCGAACGGTCGGAATTCATTTTAACCGAAATTAACGGATGATACAATTCAAACGATCGGTGGAAATTTATTTTATTTTTAGATTAGGCGAGAAATGACTTAAATAAATGGCTTAAGCACATCAAAAGGGGGTATAAAAAGCAAATGAAAATGAGAATAAAAATACATGAAACAAAATGTGGACCACCACGGGTACATAGAATGAATTGAAAAGCTCGGTTTGAGGTACTTACCCGTTGAAGACTGAAGAAAACGAAGAACGAACAATGAATGTTGAAGAACGATCGAGAATCTTCGCGTAATTACTCACGGAAACGTTACGGAAGCGCCTCGGCTTGGATTTTCTTCACGGAAACAATTTTTCTCAGCAAATTTAAGAGAATACGAAATGCCAAGAAGGCTGAACCCCTTTTCTTCTTCACTCCTCCCCCTATTTATAGCAAAATAGGGGAGGAGCTTGCCACCCAGCTCGCCCAGGCGAGCAAGGTTGCTTCCTCCAGAAGCAACAGCCTTTTGGAGGAAGGATCTGGAAGGCCCAAGTGGGCCAGATTGCTATTTGTACCCCCATTTTTACTAAATGCACCTCTTCTATTTTTTTGGTAATTCTTTTTCCGAAACGTTACGAAACTTCACGAATTTCGTAACGATACTTATTTTCCTTCTGCAAGGTTACGAATCCTTAAGGATTATGTATTTACTCTTTTTCAACTTTCGAAGAAGTTACGGAAACTCACGGATTACGCAAAAACACCTCTCTTCGATTTCTGCCACATTACGGAATTTCATGGATCACGTAAGCCTGCTTCCTTTTGATTTCTGACACGTCTCAGGACTTCATTTTTTGTGCAACAAAGGACGCCAAGTAATCTCAAAGCGTCTAACCAAAGGTTGCATGTCATCAAGTAATAATCCCCGGACGAAATTAGGGTATGACAAATGCAACTACGCGTAGGCCTCTGAAGGCATGGACATGAAGTCCTATGAAGGTGAGGACGTGTAGTCCTTTGAAGGTGAGGACGCGTAGTCCTCGGAAAGTGAGGACCGCGTAGTCCTCTAAAGGCGAGGGAGTGTAGTCCTCTGAAGGGGAAGACATTTAGCCCTTTGAAGGCGAGGACATGTTGCCCTGTGATGGCGACGACGTGTACTCCTCTGAAGGTGTGGGAGTGTAGCCCTATGAAGGCGAGGGCGTGTAGCCCTCCCAAGGGGAGGACGTGTACTCCTCTTAAGGTGAGGACATGAACTCCTCTGAAGTGGAGGACGTGTAGTCATCTGAAGGTGAGGGCGTGTAGTCCTATGATGGCGAAGGCATGTAGCCCTCTAAAGGCTTGGACGTGTAGTCCTTGGAAGGCGAAGGCATGTAGCCCTCATAAAGCGAGGATGTGTAGCCCTCTAAATTGGAGGACGTGAACTCCTCTGAATGCGAAGGCGTGTAGTCCTTCAAAGGCGAGGGCATGTAATCCTCTAAAGGGGAGGACATGTAGTCCTCTCAAGGCGAGGACCTGTAGTCCTCTGAAGGTGAGGACGTGGAGTCCTCTGAATGGGAGGACGTGGAGTCCTCTGAAGGCGAGGACGTGCAGTCCTCTTAAGCGGAGGACATGTAGCCTTCTGAGGGCGAGAACATGTAGTCCTCTGAAGGTGAGGGCGTAAAGTCCTCTTAAGGGCAGGACTTGTAGCCTTATGAAGGCGAGGACATGTATTCCTCTGAAGGTAAGGACTTGTAGTCCTCTTAAGGGGTGTACATGTAGACCTATGAAGGCGACGACGTGTAGCCCTCTGATGGTGAGGACATGTAATCCTCTGAAGGGAAGGATGTGTGGTCCTCTAAAGTGGAAGACGTCTAGTCCTCTAAAGGTTAGGACGTGTAGTCCTCTGAAGGCGAGGGCGTGTAGCCCTCTGAATGCGAGGATGTGTAGTCCTCTCAAGGCATGGACATGTAGTCCTCTGAAGGTGAGGACGTGTGGTCCTCTGAAGGTGAGGATGTGTAGTTCTCTGAAGGCGAGGGCATGTAGCCCTGTGAAGGGGAGGGTGTGTAGCCCTCTCAAGGCGAGGGCGTGTAGCCCTGTGAAGGTGAGGTCGTGTAGTCCTCTCAAGATGAGGGCGTGTAGCGCTCTGATGGCGTGGACGTGTAGTCCTCTAAAGGGGAGAACGTGTAGTCCTCTGAAGGGGAGAATGTGTAGTCCTCTGAAGGGGAGGATGTGTAGTCCTCTGAAGGGTAGGACGTGTAGCCCTTTGAAGGCGAGGACGTGTAGTCCTCTGAAGACGAGGACTTGTTGTCCTCTGAAGGGGAGGGCATGTAGACCTCTGAAGGCGAAGATGTGTAGTCCTCTGATGGCGAGGGTGTGTAGCCCTCTGAAGGCGAGGGCGTGTAGCCCTCTAAAGGCGAGGGTGTGTAGCCCTTTGAAGGAGAGGACGTGTAATCCTCTAAAGGGTAGAATGTGTAGTCGTCTGAAGTGTAGGACGTGTAGTCCTCTGAAGGTGAGGGCGTGCAGTCCTCTTAAGGGCAGGACTTGTAGCCTTATGATGGCGAAGATGCGTATTCCTCTGAAGGTGAGGACTTGTAGTCCTCTTAAGGGGTGTACATGTAAACCTATGAAGGCGACGACGTGTAGCCCTCTGATGGTGAGGACATGTAATCCTCTGAAGGGGAGGATGTGTAGTCCTTTGAAGTGGAAGACGTCTAGTCCTCTGAAGGTTAGGACGTGTAGTCCTCTGAAGGCGAGGGCGTGTAGCCCTCTGAAGGCGAGGATGTGTAGTCCTCTGAAGGCGTGGACGTGTAGTCCTCTGAAGGTGAGGACGTGTAGTCCTCTGAAGGTGAGGATGTGTAGTTCTCTGAAGGCGAGGGCATGTAGCCCTCTGAAGGGGAGGGTGTGTAGCCCTCTGAAGGCGAGAACGTGTAGTACTCTAAAGGTGAGTACGTGTAGTCCTCTGAAGGTGAGGGCGTGCAGTCCTCTAAAGGGGAGGACGTGTAGCCCTATGAAGGAGAGGATGTGTAGCCCTTTGATAATTAAATAATTTAATTTCAAGTGAAGCTGAAGCTCAAAAACAAAGTGGGAGAATATGGAGAATTAAGTGAGTGATCGACTAGGAAAAAGAATGTGTATGTGTTTCTTGATATCAGGGTTGTCATCATCAAAAAGGGGGAGATTGTAGAAGCAAGCTTCATGATGATGAATCAAGTATGAATCAAGTAGTTTTGATGATGACAAAAAGCCCAAAAGAATGATTTCAAGATTGAGTCAACAAGTTCAAGAGAAGTTGATTTCAAGATTCAAGAAAAGACATCAAGAAGAATCAAGATTCAAGAGAAGATGAATTCAAGATTCAAGAGAAGAAATCAAGAAGCAGCAAGTCAAGACTTCACAAGGGAAGTATTGAAAAGGATTTTTCAAAAACCAAACATAGCACAGTTTTGTGTTACAAAAGAGTTTTCTCAAATTTTTCTAAGTTACCAGAGTATTTACTCTCTGGTAATCGATTACCAGTTTCCTGTAATCGATTACTAGTGATAAAATTTGATTTCAAAAAGTTTTTAACTGAATTTGCAACGTTCCAAATGATTTTTAAATGGTTTAATCGATTACAATATATTGGTAATCGATTACCAATGTATCTAAACGTTGAAATTCAAATTCAATTGAGAAAAGTCACATCTTTTCAGAAAATGCATTGTGTAATTGATTACATGATTATGGTAATCGATTACCAGTGACAAGTTTTGAATAAAAGGTCAAGAGATGTAACACTTGACATGATTTTCTCAAGGTTATAACTTTTCCAATGGTTTTCTTGACCAGACATGAAGAGTCTATAAAAGCAAGACCTTGACTTGCATTCACAACAACTTCTTGAACAACTTTTGAGAAACCTTTAAACCTTTACAACCTTTACGATTCTTTAAGAATTCTTTCCTACTCATCTTTCTTATTCTTCCATTGCCAAAAAGCTTTCTAAGTTTTATGTTTTCCAAACCTTGTTCTTCTGCAAGTGAAAATTCAGCAGAAAACAAAAGTGTGTTATATCTTTTCAGTCTCCTCTCCCTTTGCCAAAAAGAATTCGACAAGGACTAATCGCCTGAATTCTTTTTGTGTCTCTCTTCTCCCTTTTTCAAAAGAATAGAGCGACTAACCGCCTGAATTCTTTTATGTCTCCCTTCTCCCTTTCCAAGAGAATTCAATGGACTAACCGCCTAAGAATTCTTTTGATTCTTCCCTTTGAAACCCTCCAATGTGTTACCACAAAGGATATACCCTCCAATGTGTTACGAAAGATATCTCAGGCGGTTAGTCCTTTGAAACTTTGTGAAGGGGAAACAAAAGATATCTCAGGCGGTTAGTCCTTTGAAATCTTTTGTTTGTGGGAAAGGGAAGAATCAAAAGAATTCTCAGACTATGTCATTTTGAATTCTTTGACAAGGGAGAAGGGAGACACAAAAGAATTCAGGCAGTTAGTCCTTTGTTCTTTTGGAAAAGGGAGAAGAGAGACACAAAAAGAATTTAGGCGGTTAGTCCTTGGCAAATTCTTTTTGGCAAAGGGAGAAGAGAATGAAAAAGATATAGCACACTCTTGTTTTCAAGGTTTAGAAACCAGAAAACTTTTGGCAAAGGAAGAAGAAGAAGAAGTTCAAGAAGATGTTCAAAGAGTTTCAAAGGTTGTAAAATAATATATGAAAAAGTTGTAATAATAATTGTTCTACAAATGCAAGTCAAGGTCTTGCTTTTATAGACTCTTCATGTCTGGTCAAGAAAACCATTAGAAGAGTTATAACCTTTAGAAAAACCTAAAAACCATTTGAAGAGTTATATCTCTTGATTTTTATTCAAAACTTGTCACTGGTAATCGATTACCAAAACCATGTAATCGATTACACAAAGCTTTTTATGAAAGGATATGACTCTTCACAATTGATTTTGAATTTCAACGTTCAGATACACTGGTAATCAATTACCAATATCTTGTAATCAATTACACCATTTTGAAATCAATTGGAACGTTGCAAATTCAGTTGAAAACTTTTGAAATCAAACTTTGCCACTGGTAATCGATTACAGGAAACAGGTAATCGATTACCAGAGAGTAAAAACTCTGGTAACTTAAAATTTTGAGAAAAACTCTTTTGAAAAACAAAATTGTGCTATGTTTGTTTTTTTGAAAAATCTTTTCAATACTTCCCTTGTGAAGTCTTCTTGATTTCTTCTCTTGAATCTTGAATTCATCTTCTCTTGAATCTTGGAATCAAACTTCTCTTTATTCTTGAATCTTCTTGATTTCTTCTCATGAAACATCAAATTAAACTTGATCTTGAATTTGTTGACTCAATCTTGAAATCATTCTTTGGGCTTTTTGTCATCATCTTTGTCATTATCAAAATTACTTGAATCACATGATTCATCATCATGAAGCTTGCTTCTACACTTATTTCAGGCTTAGATAGGTGGCCTTGTTCGTGCTCGTGCGCTTAGTGCACTTATGGACCGCTTAACGCACATTAGTGAATTTCAGCTTAGCGCGTGCCTTTCTCGCTTAGCGGATGAACTGAAGCGGTGCGCTTAGTGAGATGAAGCGGTGCCCTTAGCGAACCTGTACAGCTCATCTTCTTCCAGAGGCTTCCTCGCACTTAGCCTATGAGTGTTGCGCTTAGTGGATGCTCGCTAAGCCAACATATTGGCTTAGCGAGAAGGTGAAAAACAACACTTTCGAAAGCTTGCCTAGTTAACCTGAAATTGAGAGAATTTGATTATTAAACACACAAAATGGAAGTACTAAGTATTTATTACCTATACTTAATATAAAATACTTATAACACTACAAAATAACCATAAATTAGGAGAGTTTGATACAATTTATACAAGTTTTATACACAAAAGTTAGTCATTTTCACCGACTAACAACTCCCCCAAATTTACAGTTTTTCTTGTCCTCAAGCAAAAAGAGAACAACTCACTTGTCCTCAAGTGACAATGACATGCAGTGACTATGTACAAAGGTGTATGCAACAAAAGTTACTGATTGCATGATAAGAGAATGGAGTAAAATGCCTTCATCACTTGTCTTTCACAAGGTATGCAGTTATCCAAAGAGAAGAATAAAATGTAACCTGAACAATTAGATGGAGTTAGGCATAAGACAAATATCAAGGAAAGTAGCTTAAACTACAGTTTCACAGCTACTATTTCACTCAAGCACAAGTGTTTAAGCTATTCATTAATAACAACTAGCAAGAGGTCCAATCTTTGAATTTCATCTCATGCCATAAAGTCAGAAATGTATAAATAGAATCAGAAGGACTTTCTCAGGCTTGTAGTGAGGCTTGGCTACAAAAATTCATTGGTTTTTCCAGGATTCAAAGGTTTAGATTCTAAGAGAGCACAATTCCTAGACTTATCCCAATGGTCTTTTTCATGTGCTTAGCTTGCTCACTAGCATTTCACTTTCATTTGCTTTTGACCTTGTTACATCAGCACACTTTATTATTTTCTTTTCTTTTCTTTTTAACATACAACTTATTTGTTGTGTGTGCTGATGCTTTACCTTTTTCATTGCATCCCAATTAGTTCCACTCCCCCAAATTTAGGGTAAATTTTCCTTGAACCATATGCTCTCCTAGAATCTAAGCAAAGGTGTCTGGAGAGAATCATTCAGGTTCAAGGTTCAATTTATTGACAAACTCATTCAGCTCACAAAGGGTGCAAATGATAGAATTATAATTCAAGGTAAGTTTTTTGGTCAAAAGGCCTGTGTATGTACAATCATGGCCTTCATCATGTTCTCGTTAATACATTTCATTCTAAAATTCAAAGATTCATGCAAAGATTATTACTCACAGCTAGTCGTTCACTCATAGTTTAAGTTCACACTCTCACCGGTTTTGGTTCAAGCTTTTCTTTCACAATCAATCTGCCTACTGACTAACAATTCTAAATGCAAGTTCACATTCTTGTTCTTTCTTTGTCTAACATACACACTTGCTAAAACTCATGAAAAGAAACACAAACTCCATCAAAATCATGCATTGAATTCAAAATGAAAGCATACAACCATTTTAACAAAAAGATAAGAGTGTTTTACTGCCATGTCATCAAAAACAAGTCAAACTGTTCAAAATGATTTAGGATGAGCAAACTAATTACCCATAAATAAAACTAGCAGTATATGTAGAAATAAAGGAAATATTGTACGAAAACCAAAATTATAATAATAATAATCTAAAAGGCAACAACGGAAGAACACAAAAACATCAAGGATATCAACATTCTTGTCAGTATGAGCCACAACTTCCTCAGCAGTCCATCCAGTCATAAAAGTCAGAACCATCGTCTATGTTGCATGTTGCAAGATGGTGAATTAGGAGAACCAGCAGCTTCATTAGCTAAGTCATCGGGGATGATTATCAGAGGTGGTGCCGGAGGAGACAATGTCTCAAGTTTCGGAGAAGCAGGTGGATCTACTACAGGAGGTTGTGGTTCAGCTGATGTCAGCTCAGTCCTAGCTAGTACAGGTCCAGGAGGAACAACCTTATGGGCTCTTTCCAGAGGGAACTGAACTTTAGGCCATGCCACTTTTTCCAGAAACTGCTCCATAGATTGGCCTGTTGTAAGCCAACTCCTGCTGGTTGTATACGATCATCAACTATCCCCTGAATAAGCTTTGCAACATAGGAATTAAAGAATGTGCTGGTTGGGCATCTGGTTCCATGGCTGTTGTCGAAGGAGATGGGTTGGATGATGAAGGGATGTCCTCAGTTCTCGCTCTCTTTCTTGATGCCATCTGTAAGAAAAGAATGTAGACAATTACAAGAGTTAACTTGAAAGCAACATAAAGGTCGCTTAGCGAGATTGAATTTGCTTAGCGGACCTTCACAAAACAACACATACCGCTTAGCGAAACATAGTTCGCTTAGCGGATCTTAAAGGAGAAAGATATACCTGCTTAGCGACCTATATAGCCCGCTAAGCCTAAAAGTAGTCGCACAGATATGCACTTAGCTCAGGTACACACGGCTTAGCGCTAGGCTTTCAACTCAAAATTTTCTAAGTTATTTTGGCTTAGCGATTCAGCCTCGCTTAGCCACAAGGATTTCAACAGGAGGATGAGTATTCGTCCTCACAAGATGAACTCGCTTAGCGTGGTAGGTGAGCTTAGCGAGTTCGTCTAGAAATGCATATCTACAATGAATTTTGATGGACTCACTTAGCACAGCATGCTTGCTTAGCAAGTTCATCGCATTTTCCAGAAAAAACACATAAAACACAGTTTGTTTTCTTCCAAAATTGGAGCCTCTATCAGGCAGATTACACATGCCGAATTCCCAACACAATTAAAACTAGACGACCTATACAAAAATCTAAACTCTAACTACTTTTAAACATACTGTAATCCTACAATTCTTGAACCTAGATTTAAAGGTCTATCCTAAGGTTGAGCAAAATAGCAGAGAAAAGGATCATATGGAGCTTACTTGTATCGTTGTAGCTAGAAACAATGCAGCAAACACAAATGCAGATGCAAAAATTGGAGATTTTTGGATGAGAGAGGAAGAAGGAAAAGAAAGTGTTTGTGCAGAATCCCACAACTGTCCTCTTCCTTGGGCATTTGTCAATGTACTGATGTTACACTTAACCAAGCTATTTTTGACATCCTCGCTTAGCAAAATACCTCGCTAAGCGAGCAAGACGTTTGGTTTTCCAAGACCCGTCGCTTAGCGGACACCGCGATTCACCAAACTTCACATTCAAAATATTATTATACAATTTTTTTTTATTTTTACACAGGCTTGGCTTAGCACGAGGATCACACCGCTTAGCGAGGTTTGCAGATCCGAAAAGGTGTAACTCTCGCTAAGCTAGGATCTTGCTGGCTTAGCTAAAATGATGCATGTAAAGTACAGAGGAGCATGCGCTTAGCTGATAAGGACATGCGTAGGGCTCACATTGCCGCAATGAATCTTGCTTAGCTTCATGGACCTCAGTTATGGCCGTAAGGAATTGCCCTTGGCGGCAATAGGTCACGCTTAGCCAAGGATAAGTTGTTGCCTAGCTATCAGGCTGAAGCCGAATTCAGATCAAATTAAAGTTAGCTTAGCACAACCTTGGCCAGCTTAGCAGACCAAATCAACCTCAGATGCATGGGTTGGGCGCTAAGCGCTTGAGACTCGCGGCTTAGCGCATGAACAGAGATGAGCTTAGCGCGAGGCTTGCGCTTAGTGAAAGGACTATTTTTCAGAAAAATTTTTTCTAAGTTATAGATTATACAACAAGTTCCACATGATATAATGCATGAAAAGCAGAGATAACATAAATTAAAACTGGGTTGCCTCCCAGGAAGTGCTTCTTTAACGTCATTAGTTTGACGTTTTTATCTCACTAGGTGATCAAATGAACAGTGTCCTGTGTCCTTGTAAATTCTTCACCATGATACAATTTTAACCTCTGGCCATTTACAACCCATGTTCTATCCAGATTCTGAGATTATGTGTCATATAGATCTATTGCACCATAAGATCGAACTTTCTTAATAATAAAAGGTCCAGACCATTTGGATTTCAGCTTACTAGGAAATAATTTCAATCTTGAATTAAAAAGTAGCACCTCTTGTCCTGGTTTGAATTCTCTCTTTAACAATTTCTTATCATGATACGTCTTGCCTTTTTCTTTGTAAAGTCATGAGGATTCATAAGCTGTTAATCACATTTCTTCTAGCTCCAACATTTGCATCTTTTTGTGCTCCCTGGACGCCTTCTCATCAAAGTTTAGAAATTTCAGAGCCCAATTTGCTTTGTGTTCCATTTCAACCGGTAAATGACATGACTTGCCATAAACTAGTTGAAAAGGAGACAGACCAATTGGAGTTTTGTATGTAGTTTTGTAAGCCCAGAATGCATCTTCCAATTTGGCTGACCAATCTTTCCTGGTTGATGCCACTGTTTTTTCTAATATCTTCTTTAATTCTCTGTTGGATACTTTGACATGCCCATTAGTTTACGGATGGTAAGGGGACGCTACTCTATGATTCACATGGTATTGACCCAATACCTTTTGATGCTGAGTATTACAAATGTGCGAACCACCATCACTGATCAATATTTGAGGTACCCTAAATCGAGAAAAAAATTTCTTCTTGATAAATTTCACCACTGTCTTAGCATTATTCCTTGATATGGCCATAGCTTCCACCCATTTAGACACATAATCAACAACCACCAGAGTATATTCATTCCCTATGGATGAAGGGAATGGACCCATGAAATCAATACCCCAACAATCAAAAACATCCACTTCCATGATGTTTTGCAGAGGCATCTCATTTCTCTGGGAAATTCCCCCCATTCTCTAACATTGGTGACACTTCAAGACATGATGATGGGCATCTTTAAAAAGTGTTGGCCAAAAGAATCCTGACTGTAAGATCTTGGCTTCTGTTTTGCCTCTGCCATAATGCCTGCCACATGGTGAATTGTGACAATGCCACAATATGCCTTTTGCCTCCTTACTTGTCACACATCTCTGAAGGAGATTATCTGCATCTATTTTGAACAAGTGTGGGTCATCTCAAACATAATGTCGAGCATCATAGAAGAACCTCTTTCTCTACTGCCAATTGAGATCTTTAGGTATGACCCCTGCTGCTTTAAAATTAGCCATATCAGCAAACCAGGGTCTCCCTACAATCGAAAACAAAGATTCATCAAGGAACTTATCTCTTATTTCAGCTTCCTTTGAAGTGACATCCTCATTCACCAATCTGGACAGGTGATTTGCTACCACATTTTTGGACCCTTTATTGTCCTTGATGACCAAATCAAATTCTTGAAGCAGCAGTATCCATCTGACCAATTATGGCTTGGAATCAGCTTTACGCAACAAATATATAATTGTTGTGTGATCAGTGTAAATTACTATTTTTGATCCTACCAGATAAGACCGAAATTTCTCAAGTGCAAACATAATTTCCTGTAATTCTTTTTCAGTTGTGGCATAGTTAATCTGAGCATCATTCAAAACTTTGCTAGCATAATAGATGGTATGGAATATTCTGACTTTTCGCTGCCTAAGTACAACACCTACTACATAATCACTTGCATCACACATTAATTCAAACTCTTGCCCCCAGTCTGGTGACGTAATCATAGGAGCAGAAACCAGTTTAGCTTTGAGAGTGTTAAAGGCTTCTAGACACACTTCATTAAATACAAACACAGCTTCCTTGTTCGACAGATATCTTAAGGGTTTAGCAATTTTGGAGAAGTCTTTAATGAATCTTCGATAAAACCCTGCATGTCCCAAAAAACTGTGTATGCCTTACAAATTGACTGGGGGTGGGAGCTTATCAATAACATCTAATTTAGCTTTATCCACCTCAATTCCTTTTTTTAGAAATCTTGTGTCCCAACACAATGCCTTCTTGAACCATAAAGTGACATTTTTCCCAGTTAAGCACCAGATTGGATTCTTCACAACGTTGTAACACTTTCTCTAGATTTGCTAAACAATTCTCAAAAGATGCACCAAAAACTGAAAAATCATCCATAAAGACTTCAATACATTTTTCTACCATGTCAGCAAAAATAGCCATCATACATCTCTGGAAAGTAGCGAGGGCAATACATAACCAGAATGGCATGCGTCAATAAGCAAAAACACCAAAGGGACATGTGAAAACTGTCTTTTCTTGGTCCTGAGGATCTACTGCAATCTGATTGTAACCCGAGTAGCCATCCAAAAAACAATAGAAAGATTGCCCTGTAAGTCTCTCAAGCATTTGATCCATGAAGGGAAGTGGGTAGTGATCTTTTCTTAGGGCCTCATTAAGTTTTCTATAATCAATGCACATTCTCCATCCTGTGACTGTTCTAGTAGGAATTAGTTCATTTTGATCATTTCTTATTACTATCATCCCTCCCTTTTTTGGAACAACTTGAACAGGACTAACCCATGAGCTGTCTGAAATTGGATAGATAAGGCCTGCCTCTAATAACTCGAGCACTTCTTGTCTTACTTCCTCCTTCATTATAGGATTCAAGCTTCTATGGGGTTGTCGCACAGGCTTATAATTGGCTTCCAAATTGATTTTTTGCATACAATATGATGGACTGATTCCTTTTAGATCAGAAATGTGCCAACCAATAGCCACTTTACGTCGTTTTAGAATCTGCACCAATTGATCTTCTTCT
This sequence comes from Glycine soja, assembly GCF_004193775.1. Lineage (NCBI taxonomy): Eukaryota > Viridiplantae > Streptophyta > Magnoliopsida > Fabales > Fabaceae > Glycine > Glycine soja. The sequence goes on along the minus strand of NC_041010.1, from coordinate 25,666,867 downwards.
TCTTTCTTCAAAGAGTTGCTAATTATAACAGGTTTGGTCTCATCTCCCAAAAATACATACTTTAAATATGCCGAAAGGGTCTTTAATTCTGCTTTGGGCTTTTTTGCTGGTCTCAGTTTTTACAATTCTTCAAAAACCACCTGGTCAACACCACTGTCTTTTGAATCATCGAGCTCTTCATCACAAGCTAAGCAATCTCTCCTGTAGCCAGGTTCTTTTTCCAAAGGAGACTGTAGTACCATGGTTGAGGCTAACAATGCTATTTCCTGCTCCACCTCTTCTTCTTCGAAACAGGCATCACCCATATCTGAGTATTTCATGGCCTCAAAGAAGTCGAAAGAGATCTTTTGATCCTCCACGCTGAGTTCCAATCTACCTTTATCTTTTCCTACAACTTAGCCACTAGTGGCCAAGTAGAGGTATTCTGGAGTACTGGAGACTTCAAGCTTTTCCTCTTCATTGGTCAATTGATGATGGATGGAGGTAACTTGATGAATGCTTTCTTAATGTATTTCAATCTCTGCATGCTCTTCCTCTTTCCTGGCCACATCGTTAGTCATGTCATCCACCAACTTGCTTAGCTGAGTTTTAGTTCTTCGAAAGGCCTGTTGTATTGATTCTATAGTATCTTTGAATTGCATTAACAGATCATCCATATTAAGAACTCCTTCTGCTTTATTGTGATAATCAGATTGCCGGTATGACTCCCATTGATAACCTGCAGAAGACCGGTTCCTTTCAAATTGAGTTCCCTGCTGTTGCATAAAATAATAGTAACCTTTAGAGCTAGCTTGCTATGTCATGAAGTCTGCCAAAATACTTTCAAGATCAGAGGCTCTTTCTTCCTCATGGTAATCATACATGACCGGTTCCTGTTTCCGGTCAAAGTTATTTATAGAATAAAAATAACAACTGTCCTTGTGATGCTCTCCTCCGGCTAAATCACAATTCATTAATGGAATTGAGATAATAATCTTCATGATATAGCAGTGAAAGAGTTGCCTTATTTAGGAATAACTAGATCACCTGCAAGAGAGTCAATACATGCAGAATACTAATAGAACAACGGTTATCCATTTTAACAAGAAAAGATAAATAGAAATTATGAACAAATATTCACAAAAACAATCAAAGAATAACAAATAAAGAATAGACAACTAAAGATGAACTAACTTCCCAACTAAAAAGAAGTTCCCCGGCAACAGCGACAAAAACTTGTTCGGCTTCCGGCAAGTGCACCGGATTGCACAAGTAGTATAAAACGGTAAGAACCGAGTGTCGCAACCTACCTTTTTGCGGGTGAGCGAGGCGAGGCTCACGGGTGCGTCTTCCAAAGGAGGAAAATGCGCGGAGCCGCCACCAACATTTATTTGTGGAAAACGTCAGAAAAACCGAAGGAAACCGGTCATGAAGAATATTCCAGATTCGAGAGTTGTATTTACCTTTGAGGAAGGTATTAGCACCTCTCACATTTGTCCCAAAGGACAACAGCCTTAAATTAGAATTGTGTGAAATTGCGTATCTAAACTTTTATTTCCTTTTTTATTTTTGAGGTCGACAAAAGTGGGGCTCTTGCTCCTACGTACCCTCCATCGAAGAGGAAATCAGACCTACGTAGTTCTTTCTAAAGGGCGAATCAAGCGATTCTTTTTACTTGAAAGGTGGTCCTTTTAAGGCGTTGAACCTTAAAATGATCCATTTTTACTTGGTCAAAAAAACTGAGGTATCGAACCTTAAAATCCTTTTTAGTGATTTTTTGGGGACGAGCTTGACTTTGCGAGTTGATTTTAGCCTTAGTTTCACTTTAGTTATTAGTCAATTCAATTAAGAAAGAGAAATCCCAAAAAGAAACGTCCGATTGCTTTTTTTGGTTTATTTTACTAAAAGATATTTTTTATTATTATATTATTATTTTACCTCTTTTTGGTTTCAACGTGGTTACGGCATGACCGAACGGTCGGATTTCATTTTAACAGAAATTAACGGATATTACAATTCAAATGATCGGTGGAAATTTATTTTATTTTTTGATTAAGCAAGAAAATGACTTAAGTAAATGACTAAAGCACGTCAAAAGGGGGTACGAAAAGTAAATGAAATGAAAATAAAAGCACGCGAAACAAGTGGAGACCACTAAGGGTACATAGAATGAATTGAAAAGTTCGATTTCGGGAACTTACCGATTGAAGACCGAAGAACGAACAATGAACGACGAAGAACGGTTGAAAATCTTTGCGAAATCACCCACGAAAATGTTACGGAAACGTTACGGAAGCGCCTCGGCTTGGATTTTTTCACGGAAACAATTTTCCTCACTAATTTTAAGTGATTACGAAGTACTAGAAGGGTTGAACCCCTTTCACCTTCACTCCTCCCTCTATTTATAGGAATATAGGGGAGGAGCTTGCCACCCAGCTCGCCCAGGCGAGCCAGGTTGCTTCCTCCAGAAGCAACCGTCTTCTGGAGGAACATCCTGGAAGGCCCAAGTGGGCCTGGTTGCTATTTGCACACCCTTTTTTACTAAATACACCCCTTGCTTTTTTTGGTGATTCTTTTTCCGTAACGTTACGAAACTTTACGAATTTCATAACGATACTTGTTTTCTTTCTGTAAGGTTACGGGACCTTACGGGTCACGTAATTACTCCTTTTTTGGCTTTCAGAATGTTACGGAACCTCACGGATTGCATAACAATGCCTCCTTTTGATTTCCAGCATGTTATGGAAACTCACGGATTGTGTAACAATGATTCCTTTAGATCTCCGGCATGTCACGAAACTTCACGTATTGTGCAACAAAGGGTGCCAAGTACCTCGAAGCGGTCAAACAAAGGTTGCATGCCATCAAACAATGGTCCCCGGACGAAATTAGGAGGTGGCCCAGGAACTGATAAAAGGAAATTACTGGCCCCTTAACCGGGAGCTCAAGTCTCGGTTAAGCATTTAAGGGCAGAGGACCTTAAATTCTCTTAAGATGTGGATATGGAGCCCACTGAAGGTGAGGACACGTAGCCTTCTAAAGTCGGTGACTTGTCACCCTTTGAAGGTGAGGGCGTGTACCCAAGGGTCCACCCTTATGCAAAAGCAAGATATTGACTCATCAAGAGGGCCGATCATCCAAATTTCAAAAGATTGGACATTAGATGTAGGAAATCTATGCAGTTAACATGATTTTTAGGGATGCAAATGCATGCAACCTTTGTCGTGAAATTTGGTTAATGCGGACCTCATATGAAACAATACAATGCAATGGAAAGTTGTACAATGTTCATGACATTCTTTCCCTATTTTGTGATTTTGATTTTGATTTAAAATTTTTTTGGAAAACACTGATTGACTATCCTTTTGAAAAAGGCGATAATTCATGCAACCTTATCCTATCTTTGCAAATCTCTCCGGGAACTCCCTTAGAGTGTTTGTTCTGTTTGATTTAGTCACTTGACCATTTTGGAGTGATGGCAATGGAGCCATTTGACGTTTAATCAATCCATTGAAATTCCAGGGTTTTCCCCCTTTTTTTTTGTTTAAAAAAAACATCAATGGGTGAGAACTTTTGATCTGCCCCTATGTTCACTTGAGGCTCATGCGCGATGGCCCTCATTGCCCCAGTGTAAGGCTTTGAGGTACCAATTGTTATCTTTCGTCATGACCTTGTAGCTAGGATCCTATTGGGTGAGAACTTCTAATCTGCCCTTAGGTTCGCTTGAGGTTTATGCATGGTGCCTTTCATTGCCCCAGTGTAGGGCTTTGAGGTATCCAATTTTATCTTTCGTCATGACCTTGTAGCTGGGAACCCATTGGGTGAGAACTTCTAATCTGCCCTTAGGTTCGCTTGAGGTTTATGCATGGTGCCTTTCATTGCCCCAGCGTAGGGATCTAAGGTATCCATCGTTGTTTTGTTCTCACAACCTTCTAGCAAGGGAGAATGAAAGAAGCGGTTGATTCTTGCAAAAAGAATTTTCCAAGGACGAGAAATAGTTGAAGGATTTTTTTCAGTTGATGGATTAAGTCAAATAACTCCTATTCTTGATAACTCACTTCTCTCTAAAAAAAGACAAACTTTCCAGAATGATAAAATGAGGTCACATGAACGTCTATATTTGAAAACACAGCCAATCAAATGTCTTTTTTTTTCATTTTGAACCTTTTTTTGCTTTTACACGTCGTTTTACGGCACCCCCACCAAATGTGTAGCACAAGTAATTTCTGATTGAACGGTCTTGGAAGTCCAAACTCAGGAGCACAGGTCGCTTGAGCAAATAGACCAATGGCTTGCACCCACATTCCGGTGAAAGTTGAATAAGCAAAGATGCGTTTGTGAGAGGATGAGGGACAAAGATATCAAATTTATCCATTTTATTTAGCATTGTAACTGTGGTTTACAATAATGGTATAAACTTGAAAATCCTGATGAGTCATTAGAGACATCTAACAACAGCTTTCAAAATTGCCCCATGTGTGGCATCTCTTGTCAATGTCAGGATTTACACGCGATTCTCCTCAAATTTCAGCCAGCCCGCATCAATTAGACCTTGCACCTTACGCTTCAGGGCCCTACAATGTTCAATGGAACGCCCCGGGGCTTCTCCATGACAAGCACACGTTGCGTTCGAGTCGTATTCTCAGAAAAATGGAGGTTGAGGAACCTTGGCTGGGATTATGGCTACCATTGAATTATCAAGTAGATACGGGAGCAAGTCAGCATAGGACATCGGAATTGGGGTGAATTCTACAGGCTTTTTCGTTGCAAAATTCCTTTCTTGGTTGGTGTTTTGGTTTGTGCTAAAGGTGGTGTTCGTCATTTGAAGTGCACTAGACCGGCTTTGTGGTTGATTTAGGGATGGCCTTTGTGGATAACTGAGTGGTGGGTAGTGAGAAGGGCTGATATTTGCTGAGTAATGGCGTTGTTTGGCTGGTGGGAAACTTGGCTGTATAGGAATGGCAGTCACAACATGGGTTTCTCCCTCATTCTCACCCTCTTCATTTGCCTCAGTTTTCTCATTCATCCAAGCAGGATGACTAAATTTGCCTCTTTTCGGACCCACATCGATCCTTTCACTGGCGAAGACCAAATCCGCAAAGCTTTGAAGGTACGCAGCCCACCATCTTCTCATAGTAGAATACCGATAATGTGTCTACCATCACGATTATCGTCTCCTTTTCCATCATTGGGGTACCACTTGGGCTGCCAGATCCCTCCACCTTTGGGCGTATTCTCTGAAGGATTCATGCTCTTTTTTGCACATGTTCTATAGTTGCATCCTATCTAGAGCCATATCAGAATTGTACTGACACTGCCTAACGAAGGCAACCATTAGGTCCTTCCATGAATGGACTCGGGAAGGTTCCAAGTTAGTGTACCAGGTAACAGCTACCCCAGTAAGACTTTCTTGGAAGGAATGCATCCGCAGTTCCTCATCTTTTGCGTATGCCCCCATCTTCCGACAATACATCTTTAGATGGTTCTTGGGGCAAGTAGTCCCCTTGTACTTGTCTAAGTCCAACACCTTGAACTTGGGAGGGGTGATGATATTGGGTACTAGGAACAACTCTTCTAGGTTAGCAAAGGCATAATCTTTACCTCCTTCAATGGCCCTGAGCCTTTCCTCTAGATGATCCAACTTTCCTATTTCCGCCATTGCATGAGGGTTTTTAATCGCTGTGGAATGTGAGGGGTATGGTTGTGGGTGATATTGAGGGCCCTCCGAAGTGTTTTGCAGGGGTATATCACCAACTGCTTGCCCTTCAGTGGCATATCCGAGGCAAGGCTCGAAGTCGGCTAGATTGTGGTGGGGCATTTTATGTGCCTCCCCCATGGGTCAAGAGACATGTGCATGATTAGATTGAGGTTGTTGGCTCTCAATGAGTATAGGAGTGGAGTTATTGACATTCTCATTGGGAGTGTACGCCACATTGGCTGGTGTAAGTTGGGAGGCAAGCCATATGGCGGGAAGGCGTGCTCATTTTGAATTTGCACATCATGGGGCCATTCGTACTTCCCAAATCTTTGCCTACCATATCTAAGGTTGGACGATTCATTTGGTTGATGCCGGATGGAGACGTTGGTTTCACTTTAGCAACAACACTGGTAGCGGCAACTGCAACCGCATTGACTTCCATTATCTTCTTCATGCTCATCATGGCCTCCATCATTATGGCCATTTTCTCTTTCATGGCCTCCATGTCGGCCTTCATCTGCTCTTGCACCTCCTCTACTTCACCCATTACTCTAGCTCTAGCATGGGTTCAGTAAGGGCGCCATAAAGCGTGTTCTTTTCTTTTTGATAACAATGATTAAGTTCTTTTTTCAAGGAAAGAATGCAACGAGCAATGCAACCAATGAAAAGCATGGATGTATGCGAATGATGCACAGTATTGCGAATTTTTATGCAGGATATGGGGTTGAATCAATTTAGATTTTCAACATGGTCCATGACATCTTCGTCAAGCTAAAACTGGAAGTAACAGGGACATCGACAGTCCTAAATATGTTTGGTAGTAGACGAAGCCGCGATGTAACCCGATCCATCTCTTGCCCCAATTTTTTGCAAGATGGTTACTTTCATATTTCAACTTGACTTGATGAACCTTTTCGTAAAAGCATGAGCTTGGTTCAACCCTATAATCCAAGGAATGGCAATTCTGATCGCCAATACTTCAACAACATTTCATAGGGATGAATGACTCGGGAATACGTATGCTATGCATGGAAAATGTAATTATGAAATTGAGATGCCTGAAGAAACATCATTTCCTAGTTAACCATGCATTAGGTACCATGCTCAATCATTTTATTTTTAGGTGAAATAGGTTTATGATCCCAACATGGTTGGCTCATGGTACCGAACATATGCTACTAAGAATGCAACGTGAATTTTCATGCTTGTTTTTTTGTTTTTGTTTTGTAGAGGAAAACACAAGGATCATGTATGAGCAAACATGAAAACAAAAGGTATGCAGTTTGTAGAACAAAAAGTATGTTGAATGCATATGCATGATGATGCAATGACTCATGAAAAATGTGATGCTGGAATATGATAACGGACAAATCCAGGAACGATATGTTCATTATAATGCCTTGAAGAGATGCTTATGCGGTGCATGATATGAATGCATTTACGGACACGAGAGACCGAAAAATCATATCTTCTTACTTGCGCATTTGGGGGCGAAGTGCCCCATGTGTACAGTTAACAAGGTGATATGGACCTTCCGGCTTCCCGTGACAAAAGACGAGACCAACATACAGTGCATGTGTGACAACATGATGTAGACGTGCAAAAGCGTAACACGGGGATGTACACAGTATGGCAATATCCACAAATAATCATACAGCAAAGGCGTACATGACATTTAGGCTATATGTATGGCAGTGCTTAAAATGGCACGCAGCGTGTTTGCTTCGTGCCCCTATTTAGGGACCTATAGGATAATATCTAGGGGTCTCTAATAATTACTCCCAATGATCCATATCTCACATGGCTGTTTTCTAGAGGTATCATCACTCAAGATAATAATATTGCTGCGGTATGGAATACCAGCGACAACACATTATAAAGAGAGAAAGCTCTAGACGAGGTTTCACTATTATCAAGCAAGTCGGAGACCTAGCATGACCATAGATTCACCTCCACTCCATAGATTTCCATGGACCCGGGTATAGGGCCCCTTTTTACTCAAACCCGTGGGCACTTAGAATGTAGTGTAAAAAATGTGGAAAAGACAACATTTATTATATTTACACAGTTCAAAAAAATGCACACACAAAGTTTCACAATTCCACACTTTCCTAAAATAGGCCTAAATCACAAAAACAGTCCCCCAGTGCAGTCGCCAACTATCGCAACCTACCCTTTTGCGGGCAAGCGAGGCAAGGCTCACGGGTGCGTCTTCCAAAGGAGGAAAATGCGCGGAGTCGCCGCCAATGTTTATTTGTGGAAAACGTCGGAAAAACCGAAGGAAACCGGTCATGAAGAATATTCCAGATTCGGGAGTTGTATTTACGTTTGAGGAAGGTATTAGCACTTCTCACGTTTGTCCCAAAGGACAACAGCCTTAAATTAGAATTGTGTGAAATTGCGTATCTAAACTTTTATTTCCTTTTTTATTTTTGAGGTCGACAAAAGCGGGGCTCTTGCTCCTACGTACCCTCCATCGAAGAGGAAATCAGACCTACGTAGTTCTTTCTAAAGGGCGAATCAAGCGATTCTTTTTACTTGGAAGGTGGTCCTTTTAAGGCGTTGGACCTTAAAATGATCCATTTTTACTTGGTGAGAAAAACTGAGGTATCGAACCTTAAAATCCTTTTTAGTGATTTTTTGGGGACGAGCTTGACTTTGCGAGTTGATTTTAGCCTTAGTTTCACTTTAGTTATTAGTCAATTCAATTAAGAAAGAGAAATCCCAAAAAGAAACGTCCGATTGCTTTTTTTGGTTTATTTTACTAAAATATATTTTTTTGATTATTATATTATTATTTTACCTCATTTTGGTTTCCAACGTGGTTATGGCATGACCGAACGGTCGGATTTCATTTTAACAGAAATTAACGGATATTACAATTCAAATGATCGGTGGAAATTTATTTTATTTTTTGATTAGGCGAGAAGATGACTTAAGTAAATGACTAAAGCACGTCAAAAGGGGGTACAAAAAGTAAATGAAATGAAAATAAAAGCATGCGAAACAAGTGGGGACCACTAAGGGTACATAGAATGAATTGAAAAGTTTGATTTCGGGAACTTACCGGTTGAAGACTGAAGAACAACGAAGAACGGTTGAAAATCTTCGCAAAATCACCCACGGAAACGTTACGGAAGTGCCTCGGCTTGAATTTTCTTCACGGAAACAATTTTCCTCACTAATTTTAAGTGATTACGAAGTACCAGAAGGGCTGAACCCCATTCACCTTCACTCCTCCCTCTATTTATAGGAAAATAGGGGAGGAGCTTGCCACCCATCTCGGCCAGGCGAGCCAGGGTTCTTCCTCCATAAGCAACCTCTTTCTGGACGAACATCCTGGAAGGCCCAAGTGTGCTTGGTTGCTATTTGCACCCCTTTTTTACTAAATACACCCCTTGCTTTTTTTGGTGATTCTTTTTCTGTAACGTTACGAAACTTTACAAATTTCGTAACGATACGTGTTTTCTTTCCGTAAGGTTACGGGACCTTACGGGTCACGTAATTACTCCTTTTTTGGCTTTCAGAATGTTACGGAACCTCACGGATTGTGTAACAACGCCTCCTATTGATTTCCTGCATGTTACGGAAACTCACGGATTGTGTAACAATGCTTCCTTTTGATCTCCGGCATGTCACGAAACTTCACGTATTGTGCAACAAAGGGTGCCAAGTACCTCGAAGCTGTCAAACAAAGGTTGTGTGCCATCAAACAATGGTCCCCGGACAAAATTAGGGTATGACACCGAGTATCGAACACTCGGGAAACTTGTGTTATTTGGTAAGTTATTTCAAAAAATAGGTATTTGGGGTGTAAAGGTAAGTGTGAATATGAACAGGTGTATAAACTATCTGTGCAAAAAGAAAGAAAATCACACGAGAGAAATGATGTGTAAAAGCAAGTAGAGAATACGTTGGCCTTCCTAATAGGTTCCTGATGGTAAAAAGATATTCTCTATCTAACAATGCTCATGTGTTCTTATGGTGTCTCCTGAGATACTAAACCCCGATTCTTCATGATAGATTAGCCTAATCCTGATCAACTCAGCCCTGTACTATCAAGGACTTTAGAGTCAAACCAGTTTCCATTGTTGAGTGACCTTAACAAAGCATGCATCTACGTGGTCAAGGTAAAGGCATACTGGAATGAAAAACCGATAGCGCATAGAACACACAAAACATCATTAAATAGACAAAAATATATTTACATCAGGTACCTACAGGGAAGATCCAACATAGGATTAAGCTTTCCATACCAGGAAGCCTTCTTAACAACAAAGAGAAGAACAAGATGAAAGATTGCAAAAATACAAGTGGTGAGGATGTCTCCTTCACCACTAGGATCTCACAATCACTCATAAACTCATCTCAAGCTCTCAAACCGGCTCCTGCTTCAAGCTCTGGTCTCTGCAAATCTTCACACAGCAAAATCTCTAAAACTCTCTGGAACTTGGACCTTTCTCTCTCTAGAAACCCTAGACATGCAAAGCTCTAAATCCCAGTCCAAACTCCCTTCACAAAATCTGATTTCAAGCTTAAATAGGTGGCCTTGTTCGTGCTCGTGCGCTTAGCGCACTTATGGACTGCTTAGTGCACATTAGTGAATTTCGGCTTAGCGCGTGCCTTTCTCGCTCAGCGGATGAACTGAAGCGGTGCGCTTAGTGAGATGAAGCAGTGCTCTTAGCGAACTTGTACAACTCATCTTCTTCCAGAGTCTTCCTCGCGCTTAGCGCATGAGTGTTGCGCTTAGCGAACGCTCGCTAAGCCAGCATATTGGCTTAGCGAGAAGGTGAAAAACAACACTTTCCAAAGCTTGCCTATTTAACCTCAAATTGAGAGAAAATGATTATTAAACACACAAAATGGAAGTACTAAGTATTTATTACCTATACTTAACAAAAAATACTTATAACACTACAAAATAACCATAAATTGGGAGAGTTTGATACAATTTATATAAGTTTTATACACAAAAGTTAGTCGTTTTCACCGACTAACAATCACCCACAACCACACCCCTAGCATTTTGCAGTGGGAAGAGTCCCTCTTCCTATGGCGAAAAAGGGAAAGTTGGATCATATAGAGGAAAGGCTCAGGGCCATTGAAAGAGTCGTGGATCATGCTTTCGCTGACATGACAGAGTTGTGCCTAGTGCTTGATGTCATCATCCCTCCGAAATTCAAGGTGCCCAATTTCGATAAGTACAAGGGGACTACTTGCCCCAAGAATCATCTAAAAATGTACTGTTGGAAGATGGGGGCGTACGCAAAATATGAAAAATCGCTGATGTATTTCTTCTGAGAAAGCCTTATTGGGGCAGTCGTCACCTGGTATACTAACTTGGAACCTTCCGGAGTCCATTCTTGGAAGGACCCAATGGTTGCCTTCGTTAGGAAGTTGATGTGTCATTATTTTCTCCTATTTCTTACCCCTTTCTGTCACCATTTTAATTACTGATTAACCTTAATTGTCAAATTAATTATGCAGTTTTATCATTTGGGCCTACTTGACTAATTATGTGTTTTAATTTAATTTCAGGAGAATTATAAGCAATTGGGCTCGGATTTGGAATTGGGCTGAACCAGTTTGGACTTGAAGAGAGCAGACAATTTTATTTGTCGTCCAATTTTATTTTATTTCGTTTTTGGGCTGTATTTTTGTAATTGGGCCACCAGACCTTATTGGGCCCAAAAATCAGATTTGTAATCTTTGGGGCCTAGTGACCTTTAGGAGCCCAGCTGCTAGGGTTTTTAGGAGTGGTCCGATTACTATTAAAGGGGGAGATTGGAGGGTTTCATTTTTCAGTTTTCGGTGTTACTGTTCACGCGCATGGTACTGTTCACGTAGCAACTCCATTTTCGTTTTCTGCTTCAAATTCCAGTTTCGTTTTCTGCTTTTAATTTCAGTTTCGTTTTCATTTCTGTCTTCTAATTTCAGTTTGTTTTCTGCCTTTGATTTCCTTTTCGTTTCTGCTGTTAATGGAAGGCTGAATCTCTAGTGTTGTTTTCTCTTGAGAATTAAGCATAGCTCTCTTTGAGGTTTTGTTATTAATATTAAATTCTGATCAGTTTTCCCCTTCACCAATTATTCTGTATTTGTTGCTGATATTAATCCATGCATGCTTAATGCTTGATTAATTGTCTCTGTGCTTAATTAACATTCATGCTTAATGGACATGTGAGAGGGATTAATTGGTGTATGTGTTGCTTAATCACATAATGATAGCCTTATGTTAATTTTCGCTTGGTAAATTAATTTCGGGTTGGATTAAGTGGTTGAACTGATTAGGGATAAATTATCGTAACCTAGTATAAGAGACTTGCTTTTGAATCAAGGGGAAACAACATGTTTTAGTTCTGTTATTTTTTTTAATTCAAGTTTGCTTGCTGTTTAAATTACAAAAACAAACAATCACCCCCCCATTTCGTTACTGTTTTATTATTATATGTTATGAACGTTTGTTTGACCATTACTCACTGAGAGACGACCTAGGATCACTTCCTAGATACTGCATTTTAATGTTTATTTGATTCGGGTACGGCCTCGATCAAATTTGGCGCTGTTGCCAGGGAGTAATGGTCCAAAGGTTCATAATTATGTTTTTGTGTCTTTGTGTTTGTTTCTGTGTGTTTCTAAAATCTGTGTTATGTGATTAATTTGCAGTGTTTAGTTGTTTTGTGTGTAGTTCTGTGGTATAGTTTTGTTTAGTGTTGTTTGTGTGTGTTTTAGGTGTCCCCTGTTTAGGGGTGAAATTTCGTGGTTCCCCCTTGTTCAGAGGTGAAGAGTGCTGTGAATAGTGATATGAACACTGTTGGATTTTGGTAATTAATTGGCGATTTTTTGTTTTGATAGCTATAGTTGTTATTTTTGGCTGATTTTTGTGTGGTAGTTTCTTTTGATCCATATTTTGTGTAAAAAATACTAGAAGCACTTGGTGTGGCTAAATTTGAGAGATACAAAAAATTTGGGAAGCACCTTTGCTTTTGTAAACTACACTGTAATTTACAAAACAAAAGTTGAAAGGAAAGATATTGGCTGGTAGACGAGGAAGAAGCACAGATTGGTGTTGATCGTTCTAGTGCAACCTCTAATAAATGAGAGATTTATAAGGAGGAAGCATGGAATGCAGCACAGAAGCATAAACCAAAGAGGGTGGAGAGTGTCAATGCTAATGTAGAAGCCTTTGGTGGATCATTGGAAAATTCAGATTGCTTTATGCATTATGAAGCTGAAGCACTAGAACATACGAAGAAAAGAGATACAGGCCATCAAAGTGTGTCATTGGAGAATAAGACAGGAGATTCAACTGTGCTGAAGATAGGAAATTCGGCTAAAGTTGTGATAAAACAAGACATGAAGGGAGGAAAGCATAAATATGGGTTTAACAACAATAAACATGAGAAGACAGAGAAGAAAAGAGTGGTGGATGATGAAACTAGCGACAAACATGAGCTGTATGAAGTCCTAAGGATACCATCTAAAAGAAAATATCGATGCCTCAATCAGAGAAAAATGTAGCTGTCACTTACTTGCTTTGGTGACCTCTGTCTCTGTAGAAAATTACATTAGACGATGTTAATCAATTCTCCTTCATCATGATCATTTCGATTAGCATGAACGTCGTCAGCTTCTTCTTCTCCGACAACGTTAGGAGTGATTTGAGCGGTCAAAGGACTAACATAGGTGTCCATGTATGAATCATCATCTTCTACATTAACACCAATTGTTTTGCCCTGCAGAACCACGCACCACCTTTCATCACAAGGGTCTTGCACGTAAAATACTTGTCTAGCTTGTTCTGCCATGATGAAAGGGTCATTGTGGTAACCAAGTTTCTTTAGGTCTACCAACGTAAATCCTATATCATCGGTGCGCACACCGGTGTTGTTGTCAACCCATTTACATTTGAAAACACATACTGTAAATTTAACATAGTTAAGCTCCAAAATTTCATCAATGAACCCAAATTAAGGGATGGAAGCTACACAAGGATTGGCGTCATTGACACTTGCAAAGTGTTGAGATTCAGCCCTTAGGGTGACCCCGCTGTTTTGCATTGTACTTTTGTCATCTTGTTCTTTGGTGTAAAATGAATACTTGTTTATGTCGTATCCTTGCCAGGTTATAACATTTCTTTTAGGCCCATCTGCTAGCTTTCTTAATGTTTCTGAAGCATTCTCATCTGCAAAGATTGTATCTTTAAACCAATCACAGAAAGTCTTGTTATGCTTTTTCAACACCAAATTCTTTGACATTTTCGGATTATTCTGTTTGACTAAAGCTTCATGCTTAACTATGTATGGCAAAACTTCATTACTGTTGTTCAAGACATACAAGTGAGCTTATAACAAATCTTCTACACTTGGAGTGATCACATGCAGTCCTCTTGAACCCTTACCACCAACTCTGTCATCATGCCGAGACTCAGGAAGCCCAATAGGTTTAGCCTTCTCTAAGTATTCTGAACAAAATTCAATGGCTTCTTCTGCAATGTACCTCTCAACAATAGATGCTTCTGGACGATATAGATTCTTTGTATACCCTTTTAAGATTTTCATGTATCGCTCAACCGAGTACATCCACCGTTGATAAACAGGACCACAACATTTGATTTCTCTGACCAGATGCAGAATCAAGTGAATCATGATGTCAAAGAAAGCAGGGGGAAAATACATCTCCAACTGGCACAGTATAATTGCGGCCTCATTTTCCAACTCATCAAACATGACTGGATCAATGAATTTGCTACATATAGCATGGAAGAAAAAGCACAAGCGAGTTATCGCTAACCTGACTTTGTTTGGCAAGATGTCTCGTATAGCCACGGCTAACAATTGTGGCATGAGCACGTGACAGTCGTGAGACTTTAACCCTACAAGCTTAAGCTCCTTCAACTACATAAGGCTCTTAATATTTGAAGAGTATCCTTGTGGAACCTTCACCCGACGAAGACACTGACAAAAACTTATCTTCTCCTTCTTGGACAAAGTATGGCAGGCTGGGGGCAAGTAAATTTTCTTCCCATCAGACCTTGGATGCAACTGTGATCGTATACCCATATCAGCTAGATCTTGACGGGTATTCAAGCCATCCTTCGTCTTGCCTTGAATGTTAAGGAGCGTCCCAATCACATTGCCACAAACATTTTTCTCCACATGCATAACATCAATACAATGTCTAACGTCAAGATCACACCAGTACGAAAGATCAAAGAAAATGGACCTCTTCTTCCATATGCAACTCTGACTTTTATCCTTCTTTTGGGTCTTCCCAAATACAGTATTCAGGTGTTGAACCCGCTTATATACCTGCTCACCAGTCAACGGTATCGATGCAATATCATGCTCTTGACTTCCATTAAAAGCTTTTTTCAGTCGTCTGTAAGGATGATTGGGTGTTAGAAAGCGGCGATGCCTACTGTAGACTGTTTTTCTCCCATGTTTAAGTTGTATGTAACTTGTATTTTCTTCACAGATGGGGCATGCATGATGACCCTTAACACTGTAACCGCTGAGATTCCCATATGCTGGAAAGTCATTAATGGTACAAAAAAAGCATTGCATGCATTTCAAAGGTCTTCTTGCGAAACGCATCATACACTACAACCCCCTCGTCCCACAACTTTCTCAGATCTTCGACCAACGGACTTAGATAAACATCAATGTCATTTCCTGGCTGTCTTGGGCTCGATATCATCATAGACAACATCATGTATTTTTGCTTCATGCACAACCAAGGAGGCAAATTGTAAATTACTAGCAGAACTGGCCATGAACTGTGTTAAGTGCTTAAGGTGCCATATGGATTCATTCCATCACTGGCTAGTCGAAGTCTAAGATTTCTTGGCTCTCTCCCGAAATCCGGATACAAACCATCAATCTTCTTCCATTGCGAGCAATCAGCCGAATGACAGACCATTTCATCAAAAATCCTTCCATTTGCATGCCATGTAAGGTCTTTTGCATCATCCTCATTAGCAAAAAGACGCTTAAACCTTGGAATGATTGGAAGATACCACAAAAACCTTCGCTGGGTTAAGGAATTCTTGCACCCTGCATACAAAGGCATCTTAGAATCACTCTGCAATCCTTCATACACAGGGGCGTGTGCTTGCTGGAAAGACTCTTGACCAAGGTCACGAATCATATCCTCTAACTGATCTCCCATTTCTACATCAAACGGTTCAGTTTGGGACCCACTCTGCATGTCTGTGACTTCACCATGCCATATCCACGTCGTGTAATTCTTCTTAATCCCATCACACAATAGATGGTCCCGTATGTCATCCAGTAATTGTCGTCTTCCATTCAAACAGTTGATGGAAGGACAATAATATTTTCCTTCTTCATTCGGTCGACCTCTTTCTGAAGCAAATTGCAAGAACTATTCGACGCCATCCTCATATTCTGGGCTCATGCGACTTTCATTCATCCAACTTCGATCCATCTAAGCAATTCCATGCATGAAAATCTCACTTTTTTATTTATAGGTGGCCCTATCCCATTTAGGAAAATTGTCTTTTATGTTAGCTTCAAACGTCAGGGTTACCATTATTTACAAAAATTTGACTAAATTTCGGCAGCATTTCGCATTGGTCTCCAAGTACACGACATGACATCGGTCAAATGAATTTCCCGATAATCAAGTATGCACTCGGAAAACAACTTGAAATGCATTGAACCAAAATTTAATCAAATTAATGAAAATAATAATAACCTTCACGAATGAATCTAACATAAAAATACCAGTCTCCCCAAACTGTCCAAACGGACAATTCAAGACGAAATACAATGACCAATGCAAACTGTCCGCCAGAGTCATTGCATTCAGTCTCAAACGGGAATCTAAGGTTGACTCACCATGAACAACAGTTGTTTATATAGCAAATTACACTGATCACATACAAGAACATACAAAAGGTAAAATTCAATTACAGACAAATATAGACATCAGCAATTGTTTATGTAACTAATTTCAAATGCTGGGTTTCAAGGGTACTTATGCTTTATTATTGTAGTTGGGTATATGTGTGTGTGTGTGTATCATAAGGGTCTGTGTGTATCATGAGTAACAATGTTGTGTTAGCCATTCTTTGTAGATCAGCCAACAAACTGCAGATATATCTGCAAAGAATGGGAAATTGGGATTGAAATTGATACCAATGTGAAGAGAGAAGAGGTGGAGAAGCTGGTCAATGACTTCATGGCGGGAGAGAAAGGAAACAAAATGAGAAAAAAGATCGTGGAGTTGAAGAAGAAGGCAGGGGAAGCCACTACACCCAGTGGTTGTTCATTCATGAACTTGGACAAATTCATTAAGGAGGTGTTGCTTAATTAGATAAACCGAAAAAGTTTCTTCTACAAATCAAAATTCTCCTTGCTTGCCTTGAGATAGAAAGCCTCCACAATTATTGGATTTTGCCCTTAACATCTTAGCATCGGATTCTGGCTCCTCTTCTGTTCCTTTTGCTGTGGTCCTAAAACATCATAATGATCCTCTTCTCATTATTTCAGGAACCAATCAAGGCTGCAGAGAAATCTCATGTACCTAGTTGCAATAGCTGATTCTCAACCACAACCATCTCCATTGGCTGGTCAGGTACATCATATTGTTGGGGATATCACTGCAACAACCTTTCTCAGTGCTTCAACAGCAGCAAGGCATGCACAGCCAACTTGGCATGAGCTCCAGTGGAAGTCAAGGCCTCCACATGCAGCAAAGTGAAGCCACTAATGTTGGAGGCAATGCAACCATAGGAACCAGAGGAGGGTTTCCGGACTTTGTACGCATCGGTAGTGGCAAGCAAGATATTGGAATCTCTGGTGAAGGCAGAGGAGGAAACTGCCTTAACGTTTCTGTAGTACTAGTATTTTCTGTGTGTGGTTTTTTTTTTTTGAACCGCCAAAAGTAATAATATATTGATATAAAAGAGTACCAGGGGTACTACAAATAACACAGTAGAGATAGCTCCTGATAAAGTACAGAAGACAAGAACCCCACAAAAGAAACAGCACCACCCCAACCATACACATAAAAAACTTAAGCAAAGGCTAAAGGCATTGCTGATGACCATTGGTGATAAGGAACATTGAAGTCCTTATCCCACCCTTTGAGCCAAGTCCAAGTGAGGAAAATAGAATTATCAACCAACTTAGAGGTATCAAAAGAATGATTGTGAAATATCAAGTCATTCCTTGAGTGCCATATTGACTTTGTAGCAGCCAACCACCATATCTTCCATCTTCTATTGATGTCCTTTCCTCCAGCTGTAGATGAGTGTTGAAGGAAGTTATCCATTGGCCTATAATGAAGAGTTGTGTCTTGCTTGCCGCAGGAAAAGAATTCCCACCACAGAGGCAACACTTTCTCACAGGTGAAGAACAAATGAGAGGCAGTTTCTGGTTGAGTGTGTGTTTCTCTCTGTGTGTGGTTGTGTGTGTGTGTGTGTGTGTGCGGCTGTGTGTGTGTGGCTGTGTTTGTTTCTCTGTGTGTGGCTATGTGTGTGTGTGTGTGTGTGTTTTTGTGTGTGTGTGTGGCTCTGTGTGTGTGTTTCTGTGTGTGTGTGTGTGTGTGTGTTTGTTTCTATGTGTGTGCCTGTGTGTGGGTGTTTCTGTGTGTGTGTGTGTGTGGCTGTGTGTGTGTGTGTGTGTGTGTGTGACTGTCTTCCATTGTGTTCCTTATTCTAATGACTGTGCCGTGAAGCAAAATAGGGAATGAAAAGAGAGAATCGTGAAGGGGAAGGTTAAACCGAAATCTTCCAAAAGGTTAAAAAAAGAAGAAAGATAGAAAGAAATATTAAGACATGGTCGGGACTGATGATAGGAATAAAGAGAAAATAACCAGTTTTGACATCATGGGGGTGTGGGAGAGAAACAGAAAGAAAAAAGGGAATTATTCAGATGATGTTGATTCCAATAGTGTTGAGAAGGTAGTAGCTATGTGGTAGAGGAGACTTTCGTTGAAACTTCTGCTTGCTGCCTTGAATGGAAAGGATTCTGTAGTAGCTATGTTCAAATTTTGCAGGCTCATGGGTACTACCACTACTGAGCTGTTGTTGAATCGGTAAAGAAGAAAAAAAGTTCAGTTTCTACTGATAAGTCCCTAACATTGATTTCCATGTTTTATAGGTTTAAGGATACTTGGGTGTGGGGAGCTGCATGTAATGGGATCTTCTCTACCAAAAGTTCAATAAAAAACAAATATATAGATAATACAAGAGAGAGAGAGAGAAGGGCAGTGGTAGTCACAACATATATATAGAGAAGGGCAGTAGATAAAATTACAAAAACATTCAACACTAACAATGAACAAGTTCTGAGAGTTAAAATCACAGTAAATACTTCAACACTTTCTCAGTCCAATGAAAGAAAGGTCATGTAGACAGGCATAGCATAAGTTATAAATATACCAGTAATGCATAAAACAACAATTTCAAATTATTTTTCGAATCAAAGATATAAATACCTGAGTTCGAGGCTTCAGCACAATTGACTTTCTTGCAATGACCGCAGCACTAGTTTGAATTTTCAAACAGCAATCACCACAGGATCAACAATGGCTAAAATCGCTCCTAATGGAATCTGAAAATAGTATGGCAGCAGAATTTAGTGTTTAGAAAATTAAATAAAATAAGGCAAAATGACATTATAAATAATATATTTGATTCTGTCCTGCATCCATTTCCTTTCCTCTATCTAGTTTGGAGTCTTATACTCAAATTACTTGCTGACTTTCTTCTATATTCACTATTGCATTTGTGGGAGCTTGTGATTATGCTTAGTCATGTTAATTTCTTCTATATTCACTCTTGCTTGTGGCTATTATTTATGCCCCCTGTGATTTACAAGGTAAAAGACAGCTATGGCAGTCTTTGAGTACAATGAAGCTTCAATCTAAATTGGGTAGAGGTATTAAGTGGGCCTCTATCAGGAATTTGGTTGGGAAGCATAAGATAGATCTTCTTTGTTTGCAAGAAACAAAGAGGGATTCCATTGACAGGGCACTTTGTCAGGCTCTGTGGGGTCACTCAGACTTTGATTGGGAATCGTTTCCTGCGGACAATACAGCTGGGGGGCTTCTCTGTGTCTGGAATAACAATAACTTCCAGGTTGATATTAAAATAGCTTAAAGGGGTTTCATCATGTTGGAGGGGGTATGGCTGGTAGAAAGTCAGAGGGTAGTGGTGGCTAATATCTATGCTTCTTGTGAGCTAGAAAACAAAAGACAGTTATGGCAGAGGTTATATTTAATGAAGAATCAGTCCCAGGTTCAGTGTTGGTGCCTTGTAGGGGACTTCAACTGCATCAGACACCCAGTTGAAAGAGTGGGAAGCACTCTTTGTAATCCAGACACTAATCTTATAGCTGAATTTAACGTGGTCAATGTGGACCTTGTCTGTATCCAAGAAACCAAAAGGGAGAATTTTAATAAGAGCATTTGTCAGGCCATTTGGGGGGACTCGACTGCTCAGTGGGATTGTGTTCCTTCTGTGCAGGCTGCTGGTGACTAAAATAATCAACTTTTTTGCTCCCTGACACATTAGTTATAGTTTTTATGTGTTGTGTAGCACTTTGATTACAAGAGTGTAAGCAAGAGGTAGAAGAAAGGAAGGGAGAGATATGGAGGAGTTTTTTCTGGCAATGAAACTGGTTTTTTCAGTTGCTGTTGTGGGGATTCTAAGCTGGATTCTTTCTGTGTATGGTAATTTGTGGCATGAGTCTCAAAGGGTGAGGAAGAGGCTACAAATGCAAGGTATAAAAGGGCCTCCACTGATGGAAGCTTGCTTGTGGAGCTTCTATGGAGGCTGGATCTTTGAGCTTCAATGAGGTCCTTTCAATGGTGATTTTCCACCATGGAGATGCAGCGGAAGACAAAGGAAAAGAGGTGAGAGGAGGCGCCATCCATTAAGGAATAAGCCATGGAAGAAAGAGCTTCACCACCAAGATGAGGCTTGGATAAGAAGCTTGGAGAGGATGCTTCAATGGAGGAAAAGCAAGAGGGAGAGAAAGAGAGATGGGGGAGCACGAAATTGAAGGAAGAAAAAGGGAGAGAAGTTGAACTTTGAATTGTGTCTCACAAGACTCTCATTCATCAAAGTTACAACAAGTGTTACACATGCTTCTATTTATAGACTAGGTAGCTTCCTTGAGAAGCTTTCTTGAGAAAACTTCCTTGAGAAGCTTCTTTGAGAAAACTTCCTTGAGAAGCTAGAGCTTAGCTACACACACCCCTCTCATAACTAAGCTCACCTCCTTGAGAAACTTCCTTAAGAAGATTCCAAAAGAAGCTAGAGCTTAGCTACACATACCTCTCTAATAGCTAAGCTCACCTCCTTGAGATGAGAAGCTAGAGCTTAGCTATACACACCCTATAATAGCTAAGCTCACCCCCATGACAAAAAACATGAAAATACAAATAAAAAAGTCCTTACTACAAAGACTACTCAAAATGCCCCGAAATACAAGGCTAAAACCCTATACTACTAGAATGGCCAAAATACAAGGCCCAGACGAAGGAAAAACCTATTCTAATATTTACAAAGATAAGCGGGCTCATACTTAGCCCATGGGCTCGAAATCTACCCTAAGGCTCATGAGAACCCTAGGGCCTTCCCTTGGATCTCTAGCCCAATCTACTTGGAGTCTTCTACCCAATGCCCTTACGGAGTAGGATTGCATCATCCACCTTCTTTTCTACATGGGAATCTTCCTGATATGCAAAGAATTCAATCTCAGGCCAAAGCTGCTTCCACATGCAACTCCAACCACTCTGATCAGTTTCTAGCACATGACTACACTACAACCCTCTTCCCCTATTTTGAACACTGGAGGAAACAATATGGTACCCTTCTCTTACTTTTGATCTATTAATCTTAACCATTTTTTTTATAAATGTTTTATGTATGTAGACAAATCTGGTGCTGAGGATGTTGGATAACTACAAAGCTGGTTAAAAAATTCTGCATTTTTTTATTATAGATTTACACCTGTTTGAATAAATTTATTCTTAACAGAAGAAAATAAAGAAATAACTTAAGTACTTATGCTTATATAAGTGTTCTCATCTAATTTCTTTAAAAGTTGAAGTGTATAAGTGTATGCTTGTTTACTCCTCTAAGACGTGTGTATCCTATGATTTTTGCGTCAAGAATTTCAAAAGGCAGAGAAGCTAGACTTTTTAGCTTGTCAATCGACGGGGATCTTTTGCCTCAAATGCTGAACCAAACAGGCTATAAGTTTTTTTTTTATGAAGCCCATGGAAATTCGAATTCACCAATTTTCTTTTCCTTATTCCTTCCCCCTTAAACCCTCCTTCTCAACCACTCAAACAGATTATAACGACTGCGTTTACTGTGTCGTTTCTGAAGCTCCAAACATTAGTTCACACTTTCCAAAACACAACCAAAAAAGAACAACACTACTGAAAAAAAAAAACCATTGATTATGTTTAACAGAATTATAATCCAAATACACCCTCAATTGATTTTAACTTCTTATTTTCTTTTCTTAATAAGAATTTAGGAAGAAATTTATCCTAAAGTATGGAGTAAAAAACTATGGGCGTGTCAAATAGTTTAAAATTTCGGCAATCATGAATTTAAAGATAGGTTATTAACTTTTGCTGAAAGTCTAGCTAGGTGCATCTGTGCCTAAATGAGCAACTCTGTTGGAGCACTAATTTCAACAAGACATGGTGCTATCACGTTTTTTTTCCAATTTTTGCAATGTTTTCTTGGAGACTTCAATAGCATTAGAAGTTCAGAGGAAAGAATCAGCTTATCTCAAAGAAGGGCAGATCCATATGACATTTCAGCTTTAAGTATATGCTTCAAAGAACAGGCTTCAAATAATAGGCTTCAACTCTAAGTGGATCAAATGGATTGAGGGGTGGCTCAATTCTGCATCCATTTCAGTCTTGGTCAATGGCAGAGAAGTACCCTAGACTTTATTTAGTCTCATTGCAGCAGCATCAACTCATTAGATCCATGGGAGTGTATCAAGGCATGGGGTGGGAATGGAACTTTGCTTGGAGAAGAGCCTTGTTTGACAATGAGATCACCTCAGCGGCTAACTTTCTCAGAGATATTGCAGAAAATCAAATCCAGCAACAGGGTTCAGATACTTGGGAGTGGTCAGCAGATCCAGAGGGACAATATTCAACTTGCAGTGCCTATGATCTGATAGGAGAAGAAGCAAGAGACAGCAGTAAGGAGGAATGTTTTGAGAAGCTTTGGAGGATAAAGGTTCCAACTAGGTTTCTGGTGTTTGCGTGGAGATTATTAAGAGATAGGTTGCCGACAAGACAAAACTTGCAGAGAGACAGATACAGCTCACAGATTCACTTTGTCCTCTCTGCAAAACCCAACAAGAGGATGCATCCCATCTTTTCTTTCACTACAGCAAAGTTCCAAAGCTGAACCCAACAAGAGGCTTGGAATAATGATCAGCAGGGGGGGTTGGGGGGGTATTGTCCTTCAAAATAAGCTGAAAAACTTCAAAGCTGCTATAAAGCAGTGGAGCAAGGTAGAGGGGAATATTAATGCCAAGAAGATCCTCAACATTCAGCAGAAACTAAATGAGGTGGAGAATCTAGCCTCTCATCGAATTCTGTCTGATCAAGAGCTTAAGGACAGAAACTCTCTTCAGCAAGAGTTATGGAATGCTTCAAATGCTTTTGAATCTTTAACGACACAAAAATCTAGGGCCAGATGGTTGAACGAAGGGGACTGCAACATTGGTCACTTCCACAAAATAATAAATTGCATAAATGGCCAAATAGTTCCCAATGTAATCTAGAGAGGAACTACTCTGACCACTTCCCTATTATGAAATCTAAGAGCATCGACTAGGGTCCAAAGCCTTTCAAGGTTTTTGATGCTTGGCTCAAGAACAAGGAGTACCAGAAAGTGGTGAGGGACTATTGGGCTGCCAACCAGCTATTTGGGTGGGGTGGATTTGTCTTAAAAAATAAGCTCAAGATCTTAAAAGCTAGACTGAAATTATGTAGTAAAGAAAATGCAGCAGACATGTGTAACAAGATGAAGCAAATTCAGCAGGAGTTGAATGATTTGAAGAATTCTGTGCCATCCCAGCCTTCTGTCCAAGCTGCTGAAAAAGCTTCAAGCTGAGCTTTGGGAAAAGGCTAACCTTTATGAATCCACCTTGAGACAAAAGTCCAGAAGCAAATGGATTAAGAAGGAGGACAGCAACACGAATTATTTCCACAAATTGATTAATCACAGTAGGAGAAGAAATAACTTGAGAGGGTTGACAATTGACAACTCTTGGGTGGAAGATCCTAACCTCATTAAGGCTGAAATCCTTCAGCATTTTCAGAGAAGATTTCATGAATCCCAGCTGCATAGACCTAACTTGGATGGAGTCTCTTTCAATGTTTTAACCCATACTCAGAGGGATACATTGGTTGAACCTTTTAAAGAAGAGGAGGTGCGATGTGCTGTGTGGAGTTGTGGGAATGACAAAAGCCCGGGGCCAGATGGCTTCAATTTCAGATTTATTAAACACTTTTGGGAGGAATTAAAACCTGAATTTCTTAGGTTTATATTAGAGTTTTATGTTAATGCTTCTTTCCCTAAAGGAAGCAATTCTTCCTTTATTGCTCTGATACCTAAGATAAAGGATCCCCAGGTTATTAGTGATTCCAGGCCTATTTCCCTCATAGGCTGCATTTATAAAGTTATTACTAAATTGCTGGCTAATAGGATGAGAAAGATCATGCCTCAGATTATTGATGAAAGGCAGTCAGCATTTATTAAAGGGTGACAGCTGCTACATGGAGTCTTGGTGGCTAATGAACTGGTTGAGGAGGCTAGGAGATCTAAGAGACCCTGCATGGTTTTCAAAGTGGACTTTGAGAAGGCCTATGATTCTGTTTTTTGGCATTTTCTTCTATATATGCTCAGAAGAATGGGATTTCATGAGAGGTGGATTAGGTGGATCAGGGGTTGCCTTACTTCAGCTTCTATGTCTATCCTTGTGAATGGCAGTCCTACTGCTGAATGCAAACCTCAAAGAGGGTTGAGACAAGGGGATCCTTTGGCTCCTCTTTTATTTGATCTAGTGGCTGAAGGATTGACAGGTCTCATGAGGGAAGCAGTGTCAAATCAATGCTTTACAAGCTTTTTGGTGGGGAGCAATAAGGTGCCTGCTGATGTTCTCCAATATGCTGATGATACGATATTTTTCGGAGAAGCATCTATGGAAAATGTCAAAACTGTGAAGGTTATTCTCAGGAGTTTTGAGCTGGTTTCTGGATTGAGAATTAATTTTGCTAAGAGCAAATTTGGAGCTGTTGGTCAATCTGAGGAGTGGTGTCTTCATGCTGCAAACTATCTTAACTGTGCTTTGCTTCAATTTCCTTTCTGTTATTTAGGAATTCCGATTGATGTAAATCCCAAAACAAGGGTGGTGTGGGATCTTGTAATTAGGAAATTTGAAGATAGGCTGAATAGGTGGAATAAGAGAAACATATCCATGGCTGGCAGACTCACTCTTATTAAGGCTGTCTTAACAGCACTACCTTTGTTTTACTTATCTTTTTTCAGGCCCCTAAAATAGTCATTAATAGGTTATCTTCCATTCAAAGACAATTTTTGTGGGGAGGTAAACTAGAAGAGAAGAAGATTGCATGGGTATCTTGGACACAATGCTGTGCTTCTAGAGATGTACGAGGCTTAGGGGTCAAAGATTTGAGAATTTTAAATAATTCTCTACTAATCAAGTGGAAATGGTTCATGTTTCACCAACCACACCAGCTATGGAATATGATTTTGATCTCTAAATATAAGGCGTGGAGAGGATTGGATCAGGGGCCTCACAAACCGCATTTCTCAACCTGGTAGGCTGACCTAAAGGCACTTAATCAAGACCATAGTATGACTGTTGTCTCTAAACAATTCTGCTGGAAGATGGGCAGGGGTGAGAAATGCTCCTACTAAACTCCATCAACATGCTAACACTCGCGGCTTCAACCATGGCTGGTGTTGCAGGTAGTTATGATGGTGCACCAGTTTTGGCTCTTAAACTATCATCAGCACTTTTGTTTTCTGCAGCCACGGGGATGCTACTTGCTACTGTGACATCCTGGAAATTTCTACCCGGAATTTTTGTAAACGGTGCATTTTGAATGGCTATATATATATATATATATATATATATATATATATATATATATATATATGTATTATTCAATGTATATGCATATATATTCCTGGTAGGAGTAGGAATAGTGGGGGCAAGGTACGCGGGTTAGGCTAATTAAGGAAGAGAAATCCATAACTGGATAGTTATAGGTTAATTCTCAATTAATTAGTCTAAAAACTATCGTTTTGCGTGCAACTTAAAATTTAACAAAACCAACCTCTGAACCACGCTCGGGGTTTTATTCTGAGCGTTTTGATATATATATTGCCTACTTTCGAAAACTGGCCTCGACGGGTGCAGAGAAGCGCGAGGGACTGGAACCAAAGAAATGGCACGAAAACCGAGGCAGGATTTTAGCGTCTTAAAGGTCAGATTTTTCTCACTTCTTGTGGCTTTGTATGGGTCACATGAAGAGAAAAAGTAGGCCCTTTCTATTCCACTCAATTGGAGACATGTGGCATAGCTTAAAATAAAATAATAGAAAAGAGAAAAGCCTTTTTTTTTAAAACCAAAAAGCTGTTCTCTCTATCCTCACTCAGCCAAAGAAAATTCAGAAGCTCTCCCTCTCTCTCTCTCACGTAGCTTTCTTCTTCTTTCCTCAACCACCATTGAAGCTCTAACAAAGCTCCAACCTTTGGTGACCATTTCTACTCCAAATCGCGAAAGGAAGGCATTTTCGGAGTCATGAAGCGCACCTCTACGTGTGGGACCTCAAAATTTCAGGTTTGGGTAGACTTCTTTCTCACTTGATTTTCTTGGGTATTGGGTTTTGGGAGATATGATGGGTAGTTTTGCTAGGTTTCTGCTTCATGATAGTTATTTGTGAAGAGATTTGTTGAAAGCATGTTGAACTTGCCATGTTTGGTGTGAATCAAGCTTACCCATTCTATTTTAGGGTTTTTTTAATGATGCTTGTGATGTTTATGTGTTGAAAATTGCTTATGGAAAAACTGTTAGAGATGAAGGGTAGAGCTAACCTAGGGTTAGAAAGTGAGAATGTAGTGTTATGAGTAGAAAAAGAGTGAGGCTTTGAGAGTTGGAAGGCTAAAACAGGATTCAGTGGTAAATGGAGGTTAAAATGAGTTAATCCTAGTTTGAAATGTCATTTAGGACTTATGAGGAAGCTTGGGCTGTGCAAGAGAGAAAAACAAATGACCAAAGTGAAGGCAAGAGCCATTTCTAGAGTGAAATTGGGTGTTGAGAAGTCAAATTTTGATTCGGTGGAATTTTAGGCGTAAATCCAGTTTAAGAAAGTTTAGACTGATGTTATAGACTTGTGTGAGGTGAGAGTTTACTCCAAATTTACCCCATTCTCATTTTCACTTCTCAAACCTTGAAAATCCATTAAATTGAGGGGTTTTAGATACCTAGATTTTGAGTTGCCTTGGTCTGAAGCTTGTCATTGGTTTAGACATGATTGATACATGATTTGGGACTTGTAGGATTCAATTTGGGCAAAATTGGATGAAGGCAAGAGTGATTTTCGAAATCTGCACTTTATGCAGAGTTTTGTTGTTGAAATGTGCAACATAATTTTGTATAAGTGCAGAAAAATGCTTGTGTATGGCTGGTTGTGGAAAGGGTAGTACACATGGGGTTCTGGACATTTGCTAGCAGATCCCAACGGTCAAGATGTAGACTTATGTGCTAGAGACTTCCAGTAAAATTTTTGAGTCGATCCAACGGTTAACGAATTGGAACGAAGAGAATGTTACTGGGGTTTTTGGATGTGAAAAGCTGTGTTTTTGGTTTGTGTTTTGGGCAGAGTTTTCTGCCTTTGCTCTATTTTGCTTGGTTTTGTGAGTTCATGATGATTGGATGTGGAATTACATGGATGTTGTGGAAGCTTGGGAGGATTGATGGGGACCCGGCGTTGAGAGGAACGAGGATAAGGGCTACGTGGGAGTACGTGAGCTCAGTTGGAGGTGGGCAACAGGGGATGGTGGGTTTATATGTGATTTGTGGATGTGGAGAATTGTTTTGCACCATCGCCCGACCGCCACCTAGTACCACATGTGATGGGTACCCCATAATCCTACAAGCTTGAAATGAGGAAGTGCGGAAGGGTGAGACTTTCTTCTTTTATTGTTGACCACAGAGTGGTACCTGGAGATATGTCGCGGGGGTCAGGAGACCTTGGGGACGTCAGGTGGGGTGCTATTGCCCAAAACCAAGCTTGACCAATCCCGACCCAACCCGGGCATAGTCAGTGAGTGAGAACCTGTGATGTACCTAAACAGGCGAGCTCCTGGCAGTCAACAGATAAAAGAAACGAAGACCACAAAGCAAGGAGGCTTGTGTGGTGGCTGGCCAGCTGTGAACTTTGAGTGTTATATGGGGTATGGTATCTGGTAATCGATTACCAAGGCTATCTAATCGATTACAAGGATTAAAAGTGAAGACAGGAAGCTAAGATGGCCTCTGATAATCGATTACCAAAGGTGGGTAATCGATTACCAGGCTTAAAAATGAGATCAGGAAGCTAAGAGAGCTTCTGGTAATCGATTACCAAGGGGTGTAATCGATTACCAGGCTTAGAAATGAAGACAGCATGTTATGGAGGCCTCTGGTAATCGATTACCAGGTTGTGTAATCGATTACACAGAGGAACAAGCCACTGGTAATCGATTACCAGGTATGTGTAATCGATTACACAGTGCCTTTTATAGGTTTTCATGTCCTGAAGTTGTGTAATTCGAGTTTGGCCTCTGGTAATCGATTACCAAGGCTGTGTAATCGATTACCAGAGATGAAAAGCCTTAAGATACCCCTTCTACTTAAGTAAATTCTACTTTGTGTTGCCACTTAGTTCGATATCGCGTGAAAGAGTCTACCCCTCTCTTTTCTTTCTTGTAGATCGCGATGGCGGTGCAACTAATCCATGATCGTGTGGAGATGGAGTGCCTAGAGGGAGCTTGCGAGACCCTCGAAGGCAACGCGAGGTGCCAATTTCGGGGCACGATTCGATTCATGGCTACCTCATTGGTGCATCCAGATGAACCCGCGCGTACGCTTCAGCGCACTGTGGAGTGGATATTACCCATGCCTACACCATATCGTCTAGTGGAGCCAGTCCAAGTGATCAAGATGACGTCATCTGAGGAAGACCCTGAGGAGCTACCTCCTGAGCCTGTTGTGGATGCTCTTGACTTTCTAGAGGGTGACGAGGACCCACTCCTTGAGGTGGATTCTCCCGAGGACGTCATGTCGGCATCTGAGGCAGACTCTATGGAGGATAGTGGCCCTGGAGAGATGGCGATCAGTGGAGGCTCTTCATCATAGTAGACAGCTCATTGGACCAGTTTTATATATCTTTTGAGGGTGGGTGTATCTAGGACTGACTGTTAGGTTTACTCTTTTGTTTTTGTATGGGTAGACCTATTGTATAGGGATTTGATGATTGTATACATGTGGCTGAAGCCACTACAGTGGACACCTTTGTTCTGGATGACACTATGTACTTTGCAAAACTCCCATATTTTGGACAACTTTAAATGATGAAAGTACTTATGTTTAATCTTTTTATTTGAAAAGAAAGCACTAGCAAACTTTATTTGCAAAAGAGTTTATCGACAGTATTTTATTTTATTACTTTCACGTGACGACCTAAAGTAATGGCTGGCATACCTTTCCTTTTGAAAAAGCAAATATTAAGAGGTTATGGGTGATCAGAAAGAAATGACTCCGAATAGAGTTGTGAACTGGCCATTCAGGACTCTATAGTGATGATTTTCCTTCTGAACTTAATTATTGTGAAAAGAGAAAGAAATGAAAAAGAAAAAGAAAAAAAAATCACCATGGTTTTTGTTATTTAAATCATTACTATTAAACCAGTCATTATTTTGGGGATGCCACAGCTACCAACAAAATCCAACCCTCACAACTTGCTGAGGAACAAAGAAACGTTGCAAGACTGTTTAAGCAGCTTCAGACACAGATCCAAATAGAAATCGCCATTGGAAATCCAAGTGAAGGAGATGTGAGGGATGCAATAGAGAAGGTTTTGGCTCTAGACAGGGCTTATCCACTCCCCTTGTTGGGTGGTGCAATGCTCGAAAAGTTTCCAGCAAAGTTTGAAGCAGCTAGATGGTGGCCAGAAAGTAGATTATCGAGCAATGACAAAGACAAGATAATGGAGATTAAGAACAACAATAATAATGGATGGAATGTGGAGTTGGAAGAGGAAATGAGGGAGGTTATTGAAGTGTTGAAGAGAAAAGACATGGAAGACTATGAGAGGTTACGGAATATTGCACTGAAGATAAACAAGGGTTTTGTTGTTTCAGCACCTTTGCTCACAGGAATTGTTGCACTAGAGTCTGTGTTTTCAGGAGATGGATTAGTTCCTGCCCTTGCTGGGGCGTTGGCCATGGTGGTTAATGCTTTTGAGCATCTTAAGGAGTTCCATATTGTCTATTCCACTATGAAGCCCCCTGATGTCCAGGAAGATCATATCTTTCTAAAGGCTTTTCCTCATTCTCTGGAGGGAGTGGTGAAAGATTGGTTGTACTACCTTGCTCCCAGGTCCATTTCTAGCTGGGATGACCTTAAGAGGGTGTTCTTTGAGAAATTCTTCCATGGATCTAGGACCACTACCATAAAAAAAGACATTTCAGGCATCGGGCAAGTTAGTGGAGAGAGCTTGTATGAGTACTGGGAAAGATTCAAGAAATTGTGTGCAAGCTGTCCTCACCACCAGATTTCTGAGCAATTCCTTCTGCAATATTTCTATGAGGGACTTAGCAATCTAGAGAGGAGTATGATTGATGTTGCCAGTGGTGGAGCTCTTGGTGATATGACTCCTGTTGAGGCTAGGAATCTGATTGAGAAGATGGCATCCAACTCCCAACAATTCAGTGAAAGAAATGATGTTATTGTCCTTAGAGGAGTCCATGATGTGGCCACGAATTCATCTTCATTTGCTGAAAATAAAAAGCTTGAGGGAAAACTTGATGCCT
This sequence comes from Glycine soja, assembly GCF_004193775.1. Lineage (NCBI taxonomy): Eukaryota > Viridiplantae > Streptophyta > Magnoliopsida > Fabales > Fabaceae > Glycine > Glycine soja. The sequence goes on along the minus strand of NC_041010.1, from coordinate 25,636,070 downwards.
TGGTCAACCTAGTAACTCAGCTTGCCATAAATCAGAAATCTGCATCTGCACCTGTTATTGTTGCAAGAGTTTGTGGTCTATGTTCTTTTGCTGATCACCATATAGATCTCTATCATTCTTTGCAGCAATCTGGAGTCAATGAGCAACCTGAAGCCTATGCTACAAACATTTATAATGGACCCCCTCAGCAGCAAAACCAACAACAACAGAATAATTATGATCTTTCAAGCAACAGATACAATCCAAGTTGGAGGAATCATCCAAATCTGAGATGGGCAAATCCTCCACAACAACAGCAACAGCAGCAACAACAGCCTGTCCCTCCCTTCCAGAATGCTGCTGGTCCAAGCAGGCCATATGTTCCTCCTCCAATGTAGCAACAGCAGCAACAACAACAACAAAGACAACAAGCAATTGAGGCCCCTTCTCAACCTTCCTTAGAGGAGTTAGTGAGGCAAATGACTATCCAGAATATGCAATTTCAGCAAGAGACAAGGGCCTCCATTCAGAGTCTGACAAATCAGATGGGGCAGATGGCTACTCAGTTGAACCAAGCTCAGTCCCAAAATTCTGACAAATTGCCTTCGCAAACTGTGTAGAATCCGAAGAATGTGAGTGCCATCACCTTGAGGTTTGGTAAGCAAATTGATGTACCTCCACCAGTAGCAGCACCTGCACCTGAACCTGTCAAGCTTCATTCTACAACTAAAAAAGAGGATGAGCTAGCTGCACAAAAGAGAATGCTTCCTGATCATGAGAAAGCTTTATACAGGTGGACCTTCTTCTAGTAGTTCTGACTTGCAGCAGCCTCTTATCCCTCTTCCATTTCCACCTAGAGCAATTCCAAAAAAAAAAGATGGAAGAAGTGGATAAGGAGATCTTCGAGACCTAAAGGAAAGTAGAGATGAACATACCTCTGCTAGATGCCATCAAGCAAATTCCAAGATATGCCAAGTTTCTAAAGGAGTTGTTCACCCACAAAAGGAGGCTCAAGGGCAATGAAAGGATTAGCATGGGTAGAAATGTGTCAGCATTGATAGGTAAATTTGTTCCTCACATTCCTGAGAAATGTAAGGACCCAGGTACTTTCTGTATACCTTGCATTATTGGGAACAACAAATTTGAGAATGTCATGCTAGATCTAGGAGCATCAGTTAGTGTCATGCCTCTGTCCATTTTCAATTCTTTATCTCTTGGACCTTTGCAGCCTACGGGTGTGGTGATTCAATTGGCAAATAGAAGTGTTGCTCACCCCACAGGTTTCATAGAGGATGTGTTGGTTCGGGTTGGTGAACTTATTTTTCCTGCTGATTTTTATATTCTTGATATGGAAGAGGGATTTTCCCGTGGTTCAGTTCCAATTATTTTAGGCAGGGCATTTATGAAAACAGCCCGAACCAAGATAGATGTTTATGATGGCACATTGTCTATGGAATTTGGTGATGTTGTTGTTCATTTTAACATTCTTGATGCCATGAAACATCCATCTGAGGATCATTCTATTTCTCGTTCTGAGATACTTGATCAGATTGTTGATGACTATATGTTTGATTTTGATTCTCTTCATGGTAGGAAACATCCATTTTTATCTAATCTGCATACTTGTCATTCCTCATGCATTGAATCTGAATCTGTGTTTGAATTTGATCCTGTATCTGATTTTTATGCTGAGAGTAAATTTGAATTGGAGTCTGGTTCTGATTTTCTGGGTGCTGTACCTCTTGATGTTGATTTTTTAGAGTTAGAATGCACTAACCATGTTGCAGGAAGTACATATACTTCTTACTTGCTTTATGAGGTACAGGCTGAGGAACCCTCATCTTCTTCTCCTACCCTGGTTCCTCCCATTGTTCAGCCACCACCCACACCAGAGTTGAAGCCCTTACCAACAAACCTCAAGAATGCTTACTTGGAGGACAAGGAAAAATTTCCAGTGATCATCTCCGCCTCCCTTGTTGCTGAGCAAGAGGAGAAGTTGTTGCTAGTGCTCAAGAAAGCCATTGGATGGACTTTAGCAGACATTCCTGGTATTAGCCCATCTACCTGCATGCATAGGATACTTTTAGAGGATGAAGCTAAGCCAGTGAGGCAGCCACAACGGCGACTCAACCTCGTCATTCTAGATTTGGTGAAAAAGGAGGTGACCAAGCTCTTGCAAGTTGGAATCATCTACCCCATTTCTGACAGCCAGTGGGTGAGTCCAGTCCAAGTGGTTCCTTAGAAGATAGGCCTCATAGTGATCAAGAATGAGAGGGATGAGCTTATCCCCACAAGAGTGCAGAATATCTAGTGAGTCTGCATTGATTATAGGAGGCTGAACTAGGCAACTAGAAAAGATCATTTTCCCCTGCCATTCATTGATCAAATGCTTGAGCGCTTAGCAGGTAAGTCTCATTACTATTTTTTTTATGGTTTTTCTGGTTATTTACAAATTCATATTGCTCTTGAGGATCAAGGAAAGACCACATTCACCTGTCCCTTTGGCACTTTTGCCTATATGAAGGTGCCCTTTTGCCTATGCAATGCCCCTGGTACCTTCCAGCGGTGTATGCTTAGCATTTTCAGTAACTTTTTACTGAGTTGCATAGAGGTGTTTATGGATGATTTTACTGTTTATGGATCCTCGTTTGATGCATGCTTGGATAGTCTGGATAGAGTTCTTAATAGATGCATTGAAACTAACCTTGTGCTGAATTTTGAAAAATGTCACTTCATGGTAGAACAAGGTATAGTTTTAGGGCATAGAGGTAGACCCTACAAAGATAGATGTTATTTCACAATTGCCTTACCCCTCTTGCATGCAAGAGGTTCGTTATTTTCTTGGCCATGCAGGGTCTTATAGGCGCTTTATCAAGGACTTCAGCAAAGTGGCCCTTCCACTATCCAATCTGCTACAAATGGCTGTGGAGTTTGATTTTGATGACCGGTGCAAAGAGGTTTTTGATTGCCTCAAGCGTGCGTTGGCTACCACCCCTATCATTCAGGCACCTGATTGGACAGCCCCATTTGAGCTAATGTGCAATGCATCCAATTATGCATTGGGGGCTGTCCTTGCTATTGATTATGTTTCAAAATGGGTGGAAGCCAAAGCCACCAGATCTAATAATGCTAAGGTTGTTGTGGATTTTGTTAGATCTAATCTATTTTGCAGGTTTGGACTCCCTAGAGCCATCGTTAGTGATCAAGGCACCCATTTTTGTAACAGATCCATGTATGCCTTGCTCAAAAAGTATGGGGTCGTGCACAAAATTTCCACACCTTACCACCCCCAAACTAATGGGCAGGCTGAGATTTCAAACATGGAGATAAAAAGGATCTGGGAGAAGATTGTGCAGCCAAACAAAAAGGATTCGAGCACCAAGCTGGATGATGCTCTTTGGGCGCATAGGACTGCCTACAAAGCACCCATAGGAATGTCTCCTTATCGGGTTATCTTTGGCAAGGCATGTCATCTTCCTATAGAGATAGAGCACAGAGCCTATTGGGCTGTAAAGACCTGCAACTTCTCTATTGATCAGGCTGGAGAGGAAAGGAAGTTACAACTAAGTGAGCTAGATGAGATCCGTTTAGAAGCTTATGAGAATTCCAAATTCTACAAGGACAAGACCAAGAAGATACATGACAGCTTGATAGCTAAGAAGGACTTTGTGGTTGGACAGAAAGTTTTAATGTATAACTCTAGGCTCGGACTAATGAGTGGTGAGTTGAGGTCAAAGTGGATTAGTCCTTTTGTGGTGACTAATGTTTTTCCTTAAGGTACAGTTGAGATCAAAAGTAAATCCACAGATATGAGCTTCAAGGTCAATGGACATCGGCTGAAACCATTCCTCACAAATCCTTCCTTAGTGGATGTAGTGGTGGAGGAGACCTCCTTACTTCACCCTACTTCTCTTCCGCCATGACTTAGGGAGTTTTCCTTTTTCTATCTCCTTCTTTACTTTTATTGCACTTGTCCAAATTTATTGATTGTTCTGATTTCTCTTGATCTTATGATTGTTCTACATTGAGGACAATGTGTTGTTTAAGTGTGGCAGGGGAGATTGTTCTTTGTTTGGGGTTTTCTAGGTTAATTTTGTTATTTTGGTTTTATGTTTTGTGTACAACATTGCATGTTTCTCTTTGAATTCAAGGTTATGAACAGGTAATGGGTAATTGTTTTTGAAATAGGAGTTTCTTGGCAGTTTGTGAATTGAAATCCTTTTTTTTCTCTACATGTCAAGTTAGTTTTGAAAGGTTGAATTGAAAGTGATAGATTTACCCCTGGTGAGATTTTGAGCCATCATCATCTATTTTATTCGATGTGTTTTGCCCCATTGATTGCTTGCACAATAGCCTTGGCTTGACTCTTGTTGAAACTTCATGGTTCACATGCATGTTGGGAGATGATTTAGCCATTTTGTTCTTATAATCCTCTAGCCAAATGAGCCTACCTTGTATTAATTCCTTTGATAGCCCCTTTGAGCCTATGTTCCCCTTTCTTTGTTTTGAATCTCATTACAAGCCTTAAGTGAAAACCATGATTTCACCCTACCCTTAAGGAATTTTGGAGCTTTGGAATTGTTTTGGGAATATGTGTGAGGGGGTATGTTTCATTGGATGAGATGTTTTTTTTTTTGCCATGCTTAATGATGTATTTTTGCCATGCTTGATGTATATACATATATTGCCTAATTGTTGCTTTATTTTTCAAATACTCAAAATGCTTTCAAATGCTATTCTGCTTTAAAAATAAAGAGAAAAAAAAAGAATGAAGTTGAATAAATGAGGTCTTGTTTTGAGGACTTGGACTGGTTTGAGGACTTGGTTGATTTTGTTGATATTGGAGGTTTTGGGTTTACTTTTTAATCTTAATTTCCACTTATTCCCCATTGCTCCTCTATTCCTTTGGGTTTTAGCTACTTATCCCATACTTTCCTCTACCTTGTCCCTGGCCCCATTACAACCTTAAAAGACCTTTTGATCCTCATGTGCATGTGTTTGTGGTGTTTGGTTGTCGATTTTAGAGTCTTGCCAAGTCTATGTGGTGTTTGTTTTCATGGGTGCTCTGACAGTAAACAGTAGCCTAGACACTTGAGAGATAGAGTGCATATCTTGTGAGGCTTTATCACTTTTCATTCAATTCTTGAGCTGATTGACTACCTTGCCATGTTTGAGGTGCTTGGATGATTTTCATGACTGTCTTGATTCTTTGTCCCTCTTTAATCTCTCTGGATTTGTTCCTTGCTCTACTTTTTTATTTTGCCCAGGAGTGCAAAAGGCTAAGTGTGGGGGAATTTGATGTGTCATTATTTTATCCTATTTCTTACCCCTTTCTGTCACCATTTTAATTACTGATTAGCCTTAATTTTCAAATTAATTATGCAGTTTTATCATTTTGGCCTACTTGACTAATTTTGTGTTTTAATTTAATTTCAGGAGAATTATAAGCAATTGGGCTGAACCGGCTTGGACTTGAAGAGAGCAGACAATTTTATTTGTCGTCCAATTTTATTTTATTTCATTTTTGGGCTATATTTTTGTAATTGGGCCACCAGACCTTATTGGGCCCAAAAATCATATTTGTAAGCTTTGGGGCCTAGTGACCTTTAGGAGCCCAGCTGCTAGGGTTTTTAGGAGTGGTCCGGTTACTGTTAAAGGGGGAGATTGGAGAGTTTCATTTTTCAGTTTTCGGTGTTACTATTCACGAGCATGGTACTGTTCACGTAGCAACTCCATTTTCGTTTTCATTTCGGTCTTCTAATTTCAGTTTGTTTTTTGCCATTGATTTCCTTTTCATTTATGCTGTTAATGGAAGGCTGAATCTCTAGTGTTGTTTTCTCTTGAGGATTAAGCATAGCTTTCTTTGAGGTTTTGTTATTAATATTAAATTCTGATCAGTTTTCCCCTTCACCAATTATTCTGTATTTGTTGCTGATATTAATCCATGCATGCTTAATGCTTGATTAATTGTCTCTGTGCTTAATTAACGTTCATGCTTAATGGACATGTGAGAGGGATTAATTGGTGTATGTGTTGCTTAATCACATAATGACGGCCTTGTGTTAATTTTCGCTTAGTAAATTAATTTCGGGTTGGATTAAGTGATTGAACTGATTAGGGATAAATTCTCGTAACCTAGGATAAGAGACTTCCTTTTGAATCGAGAGAAAACAACATGTTTTAGTTATATATATATATATATATATATATATATATATATATATATATATTTTAATTCAAGTTTGCTTGCTGTTTAAACTACAAAAACAAACAACGCCCCCATTTCATTACCATTTTATTATTATATGTTATAAACGTTTGTTTGATCATTGCTCACTGGGAGACGACCTAGGATCACTTCTTAGATACTACATTTTAATGTTTATTTGATTCGGGTACGGCCCCGATCAGCAGTATTAGTACAATTCTGATATGGTTCCAGATAGGATGCAGCTATAAAGCATGTGTAAAAAGGGACATGAATCTTTCAAAGAATACGCCCAGAGGTGGAGGGACTTGGCAACTCAAGTGGCACCTCCAATGACGAAGAATGAGATGATCACAATGATAGTAGACACGTTACCGTTGTTCTACTATGAGAAAATGGTAGGTTACACACCCTCAAGTTTTGCTGATTTAGTTTTTGTCAGTGAAAGGATCGAAGTGGGTCTGAAAAGAGGCAAATTTGATTATCCTGCTTCGATGAATAAAAAGCCTAGGGCAAATAGAGAGGATGGGGAGGAAGGAACCCATGCTGTGACTGCCATTCCTACATGGCCAAATTTCCCACTAGCTCAACAATGCCATTACTCAGCCAATATCATTACCCACCACCCAATCATCCACAAAGGCCATCCCTAAATCAGCCACAAAGCTTGCCTGTCGTGCACCTAATGCCAAACACCACCCTTAACACAAACCAAAACACCAACCAGGGAGGGAGTTTTCCAGCAAAAAAAACTTGTAGAGTTCACCCCAATTCCGGTGTCCTATGCTAACTTGCTCCCATATGTACTCGATAATTCAATGGTAGCAATACTCCTAGCCAAGGTTCCTCAACCTCCATTTTTCAGACGATATGACTCGAACGCAACATGTGTTTATCATGGAAGAGTTCTAGGGCATTCCGTTGAGCATTGTAGGACTCTGAAACATAAGGTGCAAGGTCTAATTGATGCAGGTTGGCTAAAATTTGAAGAGAATTGCTTATGAATTCTGATGTTGGCGGACGACACTATACATGGGGCAATTTGAAGGTTGTTGTTAGATGTCTCTAATGGCTCATTAGGATTTTCAAGTTTATGCCATTATTGTAATCCACAGTTATAATGCTAATAATATGGATAAGTTTGATATCCTTGTCTCTCATCCTCTCACAAGTACATCTTTGCTTATTTAACTTCCACTGGAATGTGAGTGTAAGCCGTTGGTTTGTTTGCTCAAGCGACCTGTGCTCCTGAGTTTTAACTTCCAAGACTGTTCAATAATAAATTACTCGTTCTACACGTTTGGTGAGGGTGTCGTAAAACAACAAGTAAAATTCAAAACAAAGAAAAAGGTAAAAAGAAAAAAAGAACAAACATGTTTGATTGACTGTGTTTCAAATAAAAAGTACACATTCATGTGACATCGGGGTCGTACTCGAATCAAATAAACATTAAAGTGCAGTATCTAGGAAGTGATCCTAGGTCGTCTACCAGTGAGCATTGATCAAACAAACGTTAATAACAATAATAATAAAACAGTAATGAAATGGGGGGGGGGGGGTTGTTTGTTTTTGTAATTTAAACAGCAAGCAAACTTGAATTAAAAAGATAACAAAACTAAAACATGTTGTTTCCCCTTGATTAAAAAACAAGTCTCTTATCCTAGGTTATGAGAATTTATCCATCATCAGTTCAACCACTTAATCCAACCCGAAATTAATTTACTAAGCAAAAATTAACACAAGGTTGTCATTATGTGATTAAGCAACACATACACCAATTAATCCCTCTCACATGTCCATTAAGCATGAACGTTAATTAAGCACAGAGACAATTAATCAAGCATTAAGCATGCATGGATTAATATTAGCAACAATACAGAATAATTGGTAAAGGGGAAAAACTGATCAAAATTTAATATTAATAACAAAACCTCAAAGAAAGCTATGCTTAATCCTCAAGAGAAAACAACACTAGAGATTTAGCCTTCTATTAACAACTGAAACGAAAAGGAAATCAAAGGCAGAAAATGAACATGTGCGTGAACAGTAACACGAAAAACTTGAAAATGAAACCCTACAATCTCTCCTACGTGAACAGTAACCGGACCACTAAAAACCCTAGCAGCTGGGCTCATTAAAGGTCACTAGGCCCCAAAGCTTACAAATATGATTTTCGGGCCCAATAAAGTCTGGGGGCCCAATTACAAAAGTACAGCCCAAAAACAAAATAAAATAAAACTGGACGACAAATAAAATTGTCTGCTCTCTTCAAGTCCAAGCCGGTTCAGCCCAATTGCCTATGATTCTCCTGAAATTAAATTAAAACACATAATTAGTCAAGTAGACCCAAATGATAAAACTGAATAATTAATTTGACAATTAAGACTAATAAGTAAGTAAAATGGTGACAGAAAGGGGTAAGAAATAGGAAAAAATAATGACACATCACTCATTTTATCATTTTTAAAAGTTTTCTTTTTGAATGAAAAGTGAGTTATAAAAAAAACAGGAGTTATTCGACTTAATCTGTCAGTTGAAAAATCCTTTCAATGTTTCTCGTTCTTGAAAATTCATTTTTCGAGAATCTACTCAACTTCTTTCATTTTTCCTTGCTACAAGGTCATGACAAAGGACAATAATAGATACCTCAAAGCCTTACACTAGGGCAATGAGAGGCATCGTGCATGAGTCTCAAGCGAACCTAGGGGTAGATCAAAATTTCTCACCCGGTAGGTTGAAAACCCAAAAGGGCAGCCTAGGCAAAATTAGGGTGATATAAAAATAAAGAAAAAAAACAATTAGAGGTGTGTTATTAAGGTTTCGTCCTAAAATCCTAACTACAAAGGGATCTAAGTCAAGATTTGAAATGACATATGGCCATGGTTCAACATCCCAGACACTAATTTATCCCTTGCTACCCCCTCTGAGCCAAAGCGTATTTGTTTTCTAAAAACGAGCAAAAAAAAATACAACAAAAGAAGAATAGAAACCCTGAGTGGGAACCACCGCTAAACTAGCGGGAAGAGCAATGCAAACATGAAGTTGGGCAAAAAGGAAAAGAAAATCGCCAAAAGGAAAGTGAAAAGAGAGACAAAAGAACTCCAAATTTTACGAGAAAGGCACAAAGGTGCAATGGAAGATTAATGTATGAGACAAAAGGAGTAGAGCCCAACCCAAAAGGTACAAGCAACTCTCTTAAGGTTCTTACTCAATATAACCCTTAAACACTCTTTGAGCCTCTCTAATCCTATCTTTTATAGCCCTATCACCCCTGACCACATTACAAGCCCAATAAAGCCCACATGGATCAAGGAATGACTAATTTTGCTTTTAAAGTGTGGATTCTAGAATGCAAGCCGCACACGCTTGTGATTAAAAAAAAACATATATCTAAAAAAAAAGAAAAAACCCCCGAGGTTTCGAACTTGCACATTTGAGAAGAAAACTCATTTGACCAAGAGCTCGTGGAAAATGCCCAAAGACAATTATGATACTAGGGTATATTTGATGTAGTCTCTCATGCAGACTCCTTCGAGATTCCTTTCGAATCCAAGGGTAGCTTCGTTATAAATTCTTTCAAGATCAGCCCTTTGCCATTGAGTTTCAGTGGGATCAACAGACCCATGACATCACTCTATGACCTTAAATCGAGAAAGTTTCACTTGGTCATATACCAAAGTGTGACAATCCATTTCCATCCTTCAACGGTGCATGCGATTGGTCCCTGTCGCAACCTACCCTTCGGTGGGAGGGCGACGCGTGACTCACGGGTGCGTCTTCCAAGAAAGGAATACGCGCGGAGTCGCCACCAACGTTTATTTGAGGAAAACATCAGAAAAACCGGAAAAGACGTGGTTTTCAAACTTTAAGTGAAAGGTTCAGGAGTTGTATTTACGCATGGGGAAGGTATTAGCACCCCACGCTTCTGTCACAAAGGACGGCAGCCTTTAATCGAGTGTGCAAAGATGTCTTCAAATTGTTTTATTTTCCCCTATTTACGTTTTTATGTCTTTTTATGCCTTTTTGTATTTTTTATCTTTTTGTGGTCGACAAGGGTGTTTCCCTTGGTCCTACGTATTCCTCAATTGTGATAAGGAAATCAGACCTACGTAGTTCTTTGAGAACTAAGCGTTGGTTAAGTTGTTCTTTATCCTTTTTTGCAAGATATGTTTTTATTGAATGAAAGGTCATTTATGGCGTTGGACCATTTAAACAATCTTTCGATTCTTTTGAAATGAGAGAAAACATTAAGGCATTGGACCATTAATGATCTCTTATTATTTTTGAAAGAGGTAATAAAGCTACATGTTGATTTTAGGCCTTTAGAAATCTACGTTTAACCAATAAAAGCGGAAAAAGACCATTTCAAGGCGTTGGACCTTTAAAAATGGCTTTTTTAGGTGATGACAAAAGTTTGACTTATGAATTGATTTTAGCCTTAGTTTCACTTTGGTAATTAGTCAATTCGATTAAGAAAGAAAAATCCCAAAGAAAAACGTCCGATTGATTTTTTTTATTATTTTACTAAAAGATATTTTTTGATTATTATATTATTATTTTGCCTCTTTTTTTGGTTTTAAACGTGGTTACGGTATGACCGAACGGTCGGATTTCATTTTAACAGAAATTAAGAGATGTTACAATACGAATGATCGGTGGAAATTTATTTTATTTTTGATTAGGCGAGAAAATGACTTAAATAAATGACTAAAGCACGTCAAAAAGGGGTATGGAAAGCAAATGAAATACAAATAAAAGCATGCGAAGCAAGTGGGGACCACTAAGGGTACATAGAATGAATTGAAAAGTTCGATTTCAGGAACTTACCAGTTGAAGACCGAAGAGCAACAAAGAACGAACGAAGAACGACGAAGAACGGTTGAACATCTTTGCGAAATCACCCACGGAAACGTCTCGGAAGCGTTACGGAAGCGCCTCGGCTTGGATTTTCTTCACGGAAACAATTTTTCTCACTAATTTTAAGTGATTCTCAGATACCAGGAGGGTTGAACATTTTTGTTCGTCCCTCCTCCCCCTATTAATAGGAAAATGAGGGAGGAGCTTGCCACCCAGCTCGCCCAGGCGAGCTAGGTTGCTTCCTCACCGCCTTCTGGAGAACTTCCTCGAAGGCCCAAGTGGGTCTGGTTGCTATTTGCAACCCCTTGTTTTACTAAATACACCCCCTGCCTTTTTTTGCTAATTCTTTTTCCATAATGTTACAGAACTTTACTAATTATGTAACGATACTTGTTTTCTATCCGTAATGTCACGGAACCTTACGGATTATGTAATCATCCCTTTTTTGGCTTCCAGAATGTTACGGAACTTCACGAATTATGCATTAACACTTCCTTTTGACTTCCGGTATGTCACGGATCTTTACAGATTGTGCAACAATGCTTTCTTTTGACTTTCGGCATGTCACAGAACTTCACGGATTGCCTAATGATGGGTGCCAAGTATCTCGAAGTGGTCAAACGAGGGTCGCATCCCAACAAACAGATGGTCCCTGGATGAAATTAGGGTATGACAGTTGCCCCTCTTTACTTGTCTTTTGTGGGAGATAAAAGGAAAGTAAAGATAAGACACTAATTTCGTTCGAGCGAAACACCATTCGGCCGGTGAATAGGGACTAGCGGAACCTGCAAAAATTTTGAAAGTGATCAGTACCGACTGACCAACATCATCCTGATACTGCCGAGTTCGTTCCTCTTGGTTGACACAAGGTGCAGAATGACCATAATTTGTCTCTGCGTGTCCTCGGACACAATCGAGCCTGGGTGGCAAGGTGCAGAATGACCATAATTTGTCTCTGCGTGCCGCCGAACACGATCGCCTCTGGATGGCGAAAAGGTGTGGGGAATGACCATAATTTGTCTCCGCCCACCTCTCGACTCACTGTCCCTGAATGACAAAGGGCGCAGAATGACCATAATTTGTCTCTGCGCGTTTTTGCTGCTCCTGAATGACAAAGGGCGCAGAATGACCATAATTTGTCTCTGCACGTTTATCACTCATCGAGTCTTACAGATAGCAAAAGCGTGCGGATGACCATAATTTGCCTCCGCATGTCATCGGGCCCGCCGCCTCTGGATGACAAAAGGCGCAGAAGACGATGTTAGTCTCTGCGTGCCATTGGACATGACTGTGTCTAAATGACGAAAGGTGAGCGGAATGACCATAATTTGTCTCCGCGTGTCATTGGGTTTGCCGCCTCTGGATGACAAAAGACGCAGAATGACCATAATTTGTCTCTCGGACACGACTGTGTCTGAATGGCGAAAAGGTGTGCGGAATGGCAATAATTTGTCTCCGCATGTCACCGGGCCCGCCGCCTCTGGATGACAAAAGACGTAGAATGACCACAATTTGTCTCTGCGTGCCATCGGACACGACTGTGTCTTAATGGCGAAAAGGTGTGCGAAATAACCATAATTTGTCTCCGCATGTCACCGGGCCCACCGCCTCTGGATGACAAAAGACGCAGAATGACCATAATTTGTCTCTGCGTGCCACATGACCCCAGGGTCAGTATGACAGAGATTGTGGGGCGGCCGACAAATGCGAGGCTCTTGCTCCTACGTATCCTCAATGAGGAACTCATACCTACGTAGTTTTGGATAACTTGTGAGACTAAAATATTCTCGGTGTTTTCTTCACTAAAATGCGAACATGCTTTAGTAAAGAGACAAAACTTCCAACTAATCAGAGCAACATATGCTTTTTGGATGAAAAACAATGTGTCTACCGGGGAAGGAGAGTATGCTGATGAAATCTTCTCATAACCATAAATGAGATTTTGGATGTTAGCATTTCGTTTCTAAATGACCATTTAGAGGAAGCACCGGGTTCAACAAAAATAGAAGAAAATCACTCAAAGTGTATCGATCTCACACAGGTAAGTGTTTCATCCTAATTCCGAACCATAGATATGTCATGACTTGATTTTGCAAATAATTTCCTATCAAATCAAAGATTACATGCGTGATCATGGATCAATAGGACTTTTCCTCGGGAATGGTTTGTTTTTTGTGGGGAATTTGGCTCTGAGTGTTTCCTTTTCTGTTTTTGTTTAGCGTGAGGCGAACAAGTCACCGACGCACAAGATTTTGGTTGGCAATCAAAGGGAGAGGACCACTTTAGGTCGTGGTTTCCTTTCTTTTCTTGTTTACTTGGTGACAATTCTGTATTGTTCAGATATTGTCTGGTCCTAAGACCTTTCTGCATATTTCTTCTGTTTTCTTCCGATCTTTGATCGGGAATTCTCTTTCTTTTTTTCTTTCTCCCATTTTTCTCGATTGGGAATTTTCTCTTTTTGCTTTCTTCCGATCCTTTTGATCGGGAGTTTTCTCCTTTTCTCCTTTTCTATTCTTTTTTTTTTGTTTTCTTTTGAGGGCAAGGTTTATGGTGAGTTGGGACTTTGGTTCAAGGCTTGTAGAACGGATGGACATGATATATGTCAGGGTGTTGGTCTGGTTCAGGGATAAAAGGGGATGTCCCACATTATTTCCATGACACAAATGCAACAATGATGATTTGGAAATTTTATGCAAAACTAGTCATGCATGCACCTATGTGGACACTCAAGTGTCGAAAAAATTTTGGTCATGTGATGCTAGGGCTCATGATTCATTTTTTCTACTTTAGTCAACCCAGTGTTTCCAAAATATGTTCTTTTATCAATTCGGGCATTCATCCGAGTCCATTTTTGGGCGTTCGAGAAAACTTTCACCGCATTCACCCTTCAAGTGTATACACATTTTTTAAAAAAAACTGGTTATGATCAGTGAATTTTTTCAAAGAAAAGTTGGAAGTTATCTCTTTTCACAAGCGTGTTGTTTTTTAAGCTAGACAACTTTTTATTTTTATTATTTTTTCTTCCTTCTTTTTCTTTTCTTGCTTGCTCTCTTTTCCTTTTCCTCTCTTTTTTTTTCTTTTTTAAGCTATTTATCATTTGTTCATTTCCTCTCTCCTTTTTTCTTTTTCTCTTTCAAAAGGTCGTGCGGACGAGGGCACACACTACCTACTTATGTCTAACCACAAGGTAAACGAAAAACGCACGAAATGGTAAGTTGCAAAAAAACGGTGATGAAATAACTGAGATCAATAACGCCAAAAATTTCTAACAAAAATGAACGATAATAATAGTAATGTTAGTAACCATATGAACAAAAATAGAAAATAATCGTGTCAACAACAATATGGACAATAACAAAAAAACATCAATAGTAAACTAACAGAAAAATGTCAATAAAAAGTGTGGTGACCTCGATCACGTGGCTCCGCTTCCTCCCAAGAAACTGAGCAAGTCCATCATCTCCTCATCCATACAGGCCTCCTCTGCATCGCCGGGAGCTCCTGCAGGCGTCTCCCCCGTATGCGACCTCAGCCCTAAACTGATCCGGAGTAGGGCACGCAAAAGGAGCGAAACCCTGCCCCTGCTGACTGAGGCTGAGCTGGTAGAGACACTCATGTATCTGTACCTGCCCCCGGTGGTTGGCCGCCTGCTGACGAACCAAGTGCTGTAAATAACGCTCCATGCCTAGTGACCCAGCGAGATCAGCTTGATGAGGTGGTGGTGGTGCGTCTGCGGCCTGAGGTGCATCACCCTGCGCCTTACTACGCGAGCAATACTTCTCAATGAAGGCCCGGGTGATCAGCAGTTGGATCACCTTGCTAGGAGTAACGGGAACCCCGAATGAGTGACAGAGGCCCGTGATCAATGCCGGAAACCCCAGGGCCCTGTTAGACTTATCCGGGTCTAGAGGGTGCTTGGTGGGTGGCATACCTGCAAATAAATAGATGGTGTCAGCAATCAACTGAGCCACATGGATGCTCATCCGTGTCAGGATGGCATACACCAGCCGACACTTTGGCAGAGGAAGGTCGGAATTATGATCACTAGGCAAGACATTGTTGAGCAGCAATGTCATCCACATCTGGGTCAAGGTGGTCATGCTGGTGCGCATGATCCGCACCCGCCTCCCTACAGCGGTCCGGGCGAAATCCTGACCCGATGTGCATAATATCTGGGCAATGGCCTCCTCATCGAACCCATCGGTCATGTTCCTTCTCTGACTAAACTCGCACTCTTGGCCTTCCTCCAACACTAGCGGGTCACCCAGGAACTGGCTGAGGGCATCTGCGTCAAAGGGAATCCACTGACCCCTCACCCATGACCGCATGTCTCGCACTCCCTCTTCTGTGGGCCAAGCATTAGCATAAAACTCCAGGACTATATTAGGGTCAAACTTAGCCATGGGAGTGACCAGCGACGTCCAATGTCGGCGAGCTATCTCCTCCAGAAAATCTGTGTACTCATCGTCCCTGAGCTGGACGCATCTCTCTCTGTGGAACGACCATCCTTTGATGGCCTCGAAGCACTGCTGGTGCTGGGCGCTCCTGAAACGGTGGCTATCAAACTCGGGGGCAGCACTGGTCCCTTCAGTCGCGGCATCCCTCCTAGATCTCTTTGTGAAAAGCTTTTTCGGAGCCATTTCTTGCGAGGACAAACATTTGGAAAGTTAGTTTACAAGGAAATACCAATTATTCCAAACAAGAGCCAAACAATACTTATATGGTGCGAGTGTCAACATGCACTTTACAAAACAATCATATTGGGGCACGTGCTATTTTATTACACATACCTATATACATGCATTTACACACACACACACATAATTAATTTTTTGGTGAGAGGCATTTTATGACCCATATCCACGTATGTTTTTGACAAGCATTTCCATGCTACATCCCACATACATGCACATTTCTTTTGAAAGGCTACCTACTCACAAATATACATATTTTGAAAGGCATTTTTACGCTACCTATCCAACATATACGCATTTTGAAAGGCATTTTTTGCTATATATTCATACACTTTGCAAGGCATTTTCATGCTATATATTCACACACTTTGCAAGGCATTTTCATGCTATATATTCACACACTTTGCAAGGCATTTTCATGCTATATATTCACATATATACATACTATTGAAAGTCATGCTTTCGGCACTTTAGTCTAGCTTCTACAAAACTGCCCACACACTCACAATGGCAGCCATATGTGCATAATTCATTCCACAAGCTAAGTTTCACAAAATCATGCGCAAATGCCATTGAGGCATTTCACCGAACACTTGGTGGGTGCATGTTTAGGCATGAAAATCAAGAGAATGGGCGCAATGTGGCATGCCCCATTATTCCAGAACACGACCTAGGCCTAAGGCCATCCCCTTCAACCCCTCAATTCAACAAAAACAAGCAACAATTCAAGGATAAATCCCTCACGTTTTTGAGCAAATACATGCAACTTAGAGCACCAAAATACATCAATGGAAAGCTAGAGAGCCCAAGAATGAGGTACTTACTTGTTGGAGATGAATAATAGTGCAAAATGGAATCAAATACGCGGAAAAATGGTGACCTAAGGGCTGCAAAACTCGTGAATCCGTAGCTTTCGTTTTTTTTTTAATGAGGGGGGAGAGTTTTTGGGTGCAGAAAACTTCCCCCTCCCCCTTTTTAACCACCCTCGTGTAGGGGTTGCTCTCCCAGGCGAGCTAACCTGCATTTTTTTTAGGGAAGGCATGAGTATGGCTCTCTATGGGTGGGCATTCGCTTACTCGAACCCCCCCCCCCCCCTTAGGGTAGGTTAGGCATCCAATATTTACTTTAAAGACACAATAGTAATAATTACTGGGAATTTAAAGGATACTAGGCTGCTTCCCAGCGGCGCTTTCCGCTTGTCCAGAGCTGGGCATGGGACAACAATCTATCGATCGTGATCCTAGCTTCTACTTGCATCCGTCCCTAAGCAACTGAAAGTAGGAAACGACATTGCGCGACAAACTGTGGCCGCGTTACTGTTTACCTTGATTGGTCTCCGCCTTTGGATCCGGCCCGGCATTTGACCATTGCCTAAGACAATTCTTCTCCTGTCATAAGATAAACAAAATATGCATGTGTATGCGTATGCATGAACTTTTTTCAAATGCGACAAATTTTTTAGTGAAAGCTGGTCAAGTTCAGTTTTAATTAAGCGCTTGGGGCATCCCATGAACTGAGCGAAAAGGCTCAGGTTATCACAAACTGCACACGGTTTAAAGAACAAAGTGAGGACTGAAGCCTCAATCTCATGTTCTCCTCTTTTAAAAGATTGTGACAAGAAAATTACAGCAGACAGGAATCCCTGAGGTAATCTTTGTACGACACTGTCATCTTCTGAATAATTTTCTTAATATTCTTGTTGGCTGCTTCCACGGCTTTGTTCATCTTTGGTCGGTAGGGCATGGAATTGTGATGCTAGATTTTGAAATCCGCGCACATTTCCTGCATCATTTTGTTATTCAGATTGGTGCCATTGTCAGTAATGATCTTCCTAGGGAGTCCCTACCAACAAATCAACTCCCTCTTTATGAATCTGACCACTACACTCCTCGTGACATTGGTGTAGGAAGCCGCTTTGACCCATTTGGTGAAATAGTCTATTGCCACGAGAATGAAGCGATGACCGTTCGAAGCCTTGGGTTCGATAGCCCCGATGACGTCTATCCCCCACATGGAAAAAGGCCAAGGGGCGGACATGACATTCAGAGGATGTGGCGGAGCATTGACATTGTCCGTGAACGCTTGACATTTATGGCATTTCCTTACATGGATGCAACAATCACTTTCCATGGTAAGACATTAATAACCTGCTCTTAGGATCTTCCTGTCCATAGCATGCCCATTGGCTTGCGTTCCAAACGAACCCTCGTGGACTTCCTTGATCATGCGGTTCGCCTCTTTGGCATCCACGTATCACAGGAGGGTCATGTCATGGTTTCTTTTATATAGTATGCTCTCGCTCATGAAGAAACCGGCCGCCAATCTCCTCAATGTCCTTTTATCATTGTCGGAAGTCCCCGGTGGGTATTCTTTGCTTTCAACGAATCACTTGATATCGAAATACCAAGGCTTACCGTCCCGTTCCTCTTCCACTTATCAATAATGTGCGGGTCTGCCATGACACCAGAACTCAATGTATGGTAGGTCCCCGTGCAGTGTTAGCTGGAACATGGACGCCAAAGTAGCAAGCGCATCCGCCATTTGATTTTCCTCCCAGGGAACATGATGGAAGGAGATCTCATCAAAGGAATCAGCCAACTCCTTGATATAGGCTTTGTAGGGTATAAGCTTGGGGTCCCTTATTTCCCATTCCCCTCTCAGCTGGTGAATCACCAGTGCTGAGTCCCCGTATACTTTGAGCAGTTTGACATTAGAGTCAATTGCCGCCTGGACGACCAGGGCACACGCTTCATACTCAGCCATATTGTTGGTGCAGTCAAACCCCAGCTTGGCCATGAAAGGTACACATTGATTGTTTGGAGAGACCAATACTGCTCCAATGCCATGGCCTAGAACGTTTGACACTCCGTCAAACAACACGGTCCACTTGTCCCGATCCTCGTCTAGCTTTTCCTCAAATAAGGCCATAATGTCCTCATCGGGAATTTGGGATGCATGGGCTGATAGTCGTTGAGAGGCTGCTGAGCCAAATAATCTGCCAAGGCGCTTCCTTTATCACCTTTTGGGTGGCGTAAACTATATCTAACTCGGATAGCAAAACTTGCCACCGGGTGATCCGTCCTATGAGAGCAGGCTTATCAAAGATGTACTTAACCAAGTCCATCTTGGATATCAACCAGGTGGTATGGCTCAACATGTATTGTCTTAGCCGGTGGGACGCCCAGACTAAAGCGCAACACGTTCTTTCGAGCAGGGAGTAATTCATTTCACAGGTCGTGAACTTCTTACTCAAGTAGTAGACAACGCACTCTCTCTTCCCGGACTCGTCATGTTGCCCGAGCATACATCCCATCAACTCGTCCAAAATTTTCATATACAAGATGAGAGGCCTTCCAGGTACCGGTGGCATAAGCACAAGAGGGTTCATGAAACACTGTTTGATCCTTCCAAACGCCTCTTGACAATCCTCGTTCCAGCGGACGAATTGGTTTTTGCGTAAGAGTTTGAACAACGGCTCACAAATAGTGGTGAGCTGTGATATGAATCTGGCAATATAATTCAAACATCCCAGGAAACCTCAGACTTGCCTCTCGGTACGGGGTTCCGGCATCTCAAGGATGGCCTTCACCTTATCGGGGTCCACCTCTATCCCTTTCTGGCTCACGATGAAACCTAGCAATTTCCCTGATTTGACCCCGAAAGTGCACTTTGCGGGGTTTAACCTCAATTGATACTTCCTAAGCCTTTCAAACAACTTTCGCAGGTTGACAAGGTGTTCCTCCTCGTTTTTAGACTTAGCAATTATGTCATCCACATAGACCTCGATTTCTCGATGCATCATATCATGGAACAACGCCACCATAGCCCGTTGATAAGTTGCCCCAGCGTTCTTGAGTCCAAAGGACATCACCTTATAACAAAACGTTCCCCACAGGGTGACGAAGGTAGTCTTTTCCGTATCCTCCGGTGCCATTTTTATCTGATTGTAACCGGAGAACCCATCCATGAAGGAAAACAAAGCGAAATTGGTCGTATTATCCACAAGGATATCGATGTGCGGCAAAGGAAAATTGTCTTTGGGATTGGCTCGATTCAGGTCTCGATAATCCACACACATTCGCACCTTCCCATCCTTCTTAGGGACTGGTACAATGTTGGCTACCCATTCTGGGTACCGAGCGGCAGCCAAAAAACCAGCGTCAAATTGTTTTTTACCTCTTCTTTTATTTTCAAGGATGTCTCGGGCTTCATCCTCCTCATTTTTTGTTTTACCGTGGAACACTCAGGATTTAGAGATAATCCGTGCTGTACAATATCAGAACTCAAACCGGGCATATCTTGGTATGACCAAGCAAAGATATCTTGGTAGTCTTTTAGCAGGGCTGTCAATTCTTCATGAATGGGGGCGGTCATACCCGTGCCTATCTTTACTTCCTTTTTCCCCTTGCCGGTTCCTAGGTCCACTATTTTCGTCTCCTCTTGATGAGGCCCCATTTCTTGGTCCTCATGGGCGACTATCCTTTCCAACTCCGGGGGAAGTCCCACATCTTCGTCCTCTTCATCCTCCGTCTGATTCGTTTCTTGCTCGAAATCAATGGTCGGGTCCCAGGTATTAGTACCTTTGAGGGACTCATCGTCGGATCTAGTGTTTTAAATGTAAAGAAATAAACATGCAAATGGATGAGAATGGGTAGAGACGTAGGAATAGATGAAGAATGATCTTTGTATTATAAATTCAAGAACAAAAGACATAAAGCCTTAACAAAAGGAAACTCTAAAGCCTAGGCCCAACTGTAGAGTTTAAAAGCCACAAAGGGTTACATTATGCTTGTCGCGCAAATGTCTGGGCGCTCCTCCACTCACCAATTTCCTAGTCAGAAACCAAGAAGGCATGGTCGTACCAAATCTGACCTACTCGGTGAATCATCTTCGCATATTGCAACGACTTGGCCTTCGTGTCCTAGACCCGCGCTCATAAAGCTCCTACTTATGTGGCAGGGTAGGCCCCCTTCGACTTCTTGTCTTAATCGCGAGCCTTGACTTCCGCTCTTCCTTCCCGCAATGCTTTTCCTTATGTCCGCTTGTGTGGGTTTATAGCCTAACCCAAACTTCCCACGGTTTCCTCTGGCGCTTATCAGGCTGGTTCTGCCGCCGTTGTCCTTGTCTAAACCCATTCCGGGCTCGTAACCATTCCCCAACATCACTCGGGCCACCATTATTGTCGTATCGGACAAGCAAGGTTGCCCAGAGAAGAAATCTACGGAGGCAATCCTTACCACCTCAAAAGACTGGAAGGCCGTTTCTAATGACTCCTCCGCGGCTTCCACATATGGCATAGAGGACCGGCAACTCACCAAGATGTCTTCCTCGCTCGATACGATAACCAAATGCCCCTCTACTACGAATTTCAATTTTTGGTGGAGTGTAGAGGGAACGACTCCCACCGAGTGGATCCACGGGCGCCCCAAAAGGCAGTTGTAAGCGGGGTTAATATCCATTATTTGAAAGGTAACCTGACAGGTATGGGGGCATCTGTACAAGGAGGTCGATCTCTCCCCTAACCTCTCGGCGAGTGTCGTTAAAGGCACGGACCACCATGGAACTTGGATTTAGATGGGAAGCATTAAACGGTAATTTCTCCAACGTGCTTTTGGGCATTACGTTTAAACTGGAACCATTATCGATGAGCACCTTGGCCACGATGTGGTCCATGCATTTGACTGATACATGCAGAGCCCTATTATGCCCTCTCCCCTCACAAGGATTTCTTCTTCGGCGAAGGCGGGATAGTTGTTGGCGGTGATATTATTGACGAGCCCTCCAAAGCCTGCTACAAAGATATCTTGGGCCACATGAACTTCATTCAAGACCTTTACTAGCAAAGCCCGATGAGGCTAAGAGCTCATGAGTAATTCCAAAAGAGAGACCCTGGCCGGGGTTTTGTTGAGCTGCTCAATGACCTTGAACTCGCTTTGCTGAATAATGCGGAGAAACTCGCTTGCTTCTTCTAGCGACACTTCCTTCTTGCCGCAACCATCCATTTTCTCTGGAAGACCTTTCACTGGAATATCCTCATTTGGAGTGAGGGTCGTTTTGTCATTTTGTTCTTCCACCACCTTTGCCTTCCCCTTAACGTTTGTGGGTTGAGTCAGCAGGTCGGGGGGTGCAAACACGCGACCGCTACGGGTCACGCCGCTCAGCCCCGTGATATTGGTTACCTTGGCTGACAACGAGCTGATGTCGGTGACCTCTTCTTTCCTTTCTCTTGGAGGTGCATACCTCCAGGGGACCATGTGGCTGTTTCGGTATGGGAAAGGAACATGTTTAACTACCGAGGGGTATCGGGGCTTTTGTGGAGCTGCGTCCTTGGTGAAATATACCACCAAAGGTTTAGGCCTTCCAAAACTTCTCTCATCTGCGGACTGCATACATATATGCTGCTCTTCCCTCCCCTCATCGCCGACTTCCAGTCGGCCTTGATCTATCATCTGTTGCAACAATTCCTCCACTGCTAAACATGTTTCCATGTTATGTAGCTCGCCGGGATGCAACAAACAAGAATCCTCTTCATGCCCACCGTGGGGAATTATGCCCCCCTTTTGTAGAGCCTCGTAGATAAACCTCCTGGGGGTTGTCACATCCTTTAAAGGCTTAGACCTGCATGGTTTATCCGACTCAATGGCATTAACTGCTCCACCTCCATCATTGGTGAGCGGGTTTCTTTTCACGTTAGGCCGATCCTCTTGAAACGTTAACCATCCGGCGTCTATCAAATGTTGGACCTTGTATTTAAGGGCCAGGCATTTTTCGGTGGAGTGGCCCAGGGTTTTCCCATGGTACGTGCAAGTTGAGTCAGGATCATACCACTTTGGGAAAGAATGTTGGTAGATCTTTCCGGGAGTTATTACGACCATTTGGTTGGCGATGAGGGATAGCAAGAGGTGTTCGTACGTCATTGGGATCGGGGTGAATTCTGGAATTGGCTTTGGGGGAAAGTTCCTCATCGCGTTGGAAGCGGCACCAAAGTGGGCATTGCCGGCTGGGCGAGTCGTGGTTGGAGGCGGAGCTTGGGGGGCCTCCCTCTGGATGGGGGCGGGCGCTCTAGGTTGTGCAGGTGCTAAACTGGAGGAGTTCCCGGCGCAAGCTGAGAAGCTCGAATGATGTTGCGCATACTGATGTGTACCATGAGAGGTCTGCGGGGGCTTAACCCTTGCGGGCGCCAAAGTGACGGCATGGGTATCTCCTTCTTTCCTTTTTGCCCCAGTTGCTCCGATTCTCCTAGCATTGGCACTTGTGGAGGAGACGTAATCAAACTTCCCTCTTTTCAACCCTACTTCGATTCTTTCCCCAGCGAATACCAAGTCCACGAAGCTGGAAGGCATGTAGCCTACCAACTTCTCATAGTAAAACACTGGCAAGGTGTCTACCATCATGGTAATCATCTCCCTTTCGACCATGGGAGGGGCCACTTGCGCTGCTAGGTCTCTCCACCGCTGTGCGTACTCTTTAAAGGTCACACTTTCCATCTTAACCATATTCTGTAGCTGAGTGCGATCAGGAGCCATATCGGAATTATACTGATATTGCCTCAGGAAGGCAGTAATCAGGTCCTTCCAAGTACGAATGCGGGAAGCTTCTAGATTAGTGTACCAAATAACCGCGGCTCCAGCCAAGCTATCTTGGAAAAAGTGCTTTAACAACTTTTCATCCCTAGAGTGCGCCTCCATCTTGCGACAATACATCTTGAGATGGTTCTTAGGACAAGTCGTCCCTTTATACTTGTCAAAATCAAGTACCTTGAATTTTGGGGGGATGACAACATCCGGTACCAAGCAAAGATCTCCCATGTCCGCGAACGGATAGTCACCAAAGCCTTCAACAACTCTCAATCTCTCCTCAAGGAGATCGAGTTTCCTTCTTTCTTCTGCCGCCGAGGGTGGTCTTTCTGTGGACAAGAATATTGGTTGTGCTGTGAGGTTGTGCTGAGGCAAAGTGTTAGGTGCCGGCCCCTCGACGGGGATCGGGGGTGTCATACCCTAATTTCGTCCGGGGACCTTTGCTCGATGACGTGCGACCATTCTTTGGTCCTCGTGAGGTGCTTGGCACCCATCATTAGGCAATTTGTGAAATTCCAGGACATGCCGAAAAACCAAAAAAATATTGATGCACAATCCGTAAGTTTCCGTGACACACCGGAAATCAAATGGAAGCATCGTTGCATAATTAAGTGAGGTTCCGTAACATTCCGTAAGTCAAAAAGGGGATGATTATGTAATCTGCAAGGTTTCGTAACATTACGGAAAGAAAACAAGTATCGTTACGAAATTCGTAAGTTTCCGTAACTTTACGAAAAAAGAATCACCAAAAAACAGCAGAGGGGGGTGTACTTAGTAAAAATGGGGGTGCAAATAGCACCCAGGCCCACTTGGGCCCTCTGGAATATTCCTCCAGAAGGCGGTTGCTTCTGGAGGAAGCAACCCTGCTCGCCTGGGCGAGCTGAGCTCGCCTGGGCGAGCTGGGCGGCAACCACCTCCCCTATTTTGCTATAAATAGGGGAGGAAGGCAAGAAGGAAGGGTCCAGCCCCTTTGGCACTTCTCTCTCTTTCGAATTTGCTTGGAAAAATCGTTTCCGTGAAGAAAATCTAAGCCGAGGCGCTTCCGAAACGTTTCCGTAACGTTTTCCGTGAGGAATTTCGCAAAGGTTTCAACCGTTCTTCGACGTTCTTCATTCGTTCTTCATCGTTCTTCGATCTTCAACGGGTAAGTGCCTCGAACCAAGCTTTTCGATTCATTCTATGTACCCGTAGTGGTCCACATTGTGTTTCGTGCATTTTTATTCTCGTTTTGGTTTTTATACCCCCTGTTGACGTGCTTAAGCCATTTTTCTTAAGTCATTTCTCGCTTAACTTTAAAATAAAATAAATTTCCACCGAACGTTTGAATTGTATTATCCATTAACTTCGGTTAAAATAAATTCCGACCGTTCGGTCGTGCCGTAACCACATTGGAAATCAAAAAGAGGTAAAAAATAATATAATAATCAAAAAGACATCTTTTAGTAAAATAAAGCGGAAAATCAATCGGACGTTTCCTCTTTGGGATTTCTCATTCTTAATCGAATTGATTAATAACTAAAGTGAAACTAAAGGCTAAAATCAATTCGCCTAGTCAAGCTCGTCCATAAAAATAGGCTTTTGAAGTTTGTCATTTCAATTTCTCACTAAGTAAAATGGATCATTTTTAAGGTCCAACGCCTTAAAATGATCACCACTTAAGTAAAAAAGAATCACTTGACAAAAAGAAAGAACTACGTAGGTCTGAGTTCCTCATTGAGGATACGTAGGAGCAAAAGCCCCGCTTTTGTCGACCACCCCAAGAGATCGTTAATGGTCCAATGCCTTAACGTTTCTCTCCTTTCAAAAACAAGAGATCGTTAATGGTCCAACGCCTTAACGTTTCTCCCCTTTCAAAATCAAAAGACCGTTTAATGGTCCAACACCTTAAATGACCTTTTTTTCAATAAAAACATATTTTGCAAAAAAGACAAAAACAACTTAACCAAACACTTTGTTCCGAAAGAACTACGTAGGTCTGATTTCCTCATCGCAATTGAGGAATACGTAGGAGCAAAGGGAAACACCCTTGTCGACCACAAAAAAGAAAAAATATAAAAAGGGTATAAAGGATATAAGAACATAAAAGGGAACATAAAAATCAAAGTCATGTTTGCACATTCGATTAAAGGCTGCCGTCCCTTGGGACGGACGTGTGGGGTGCTAATACCTTCCCCGTGCGTAAATACAACTCCCGAACCTTTCACTTAAAAGTTCGTAGATCGCGTCTTTTCCGGTTTTTCCGACGTTTTCCTCAAATAAACGTTGGTGGCGACTCCGCGCGTATTCCTTTCGTGGAACACGCATCCCGCAAGTCACGCGTCGCCCTCCCGCCGAAGGGTAGGTTGCGACAGTTGGCGACTCCACTGGGGACTGTTTTTTAGAGAGTTAGGCCATTTAATCTTGTGCAATGTTTTATCATGACTTTCTCCTTTGTTGGTTTCCCTTTATTTGTTTTATGTTCTTGTGTATATAAACTATTTGTTGCTTTTAGTGAGTTTTAGAATGTATGCATGAGGTAAATATTTATTCATTTGATGCACACAAACACTAACACTATTTGCACACACTGTGAGTGAAAAAGGGCCCTATACCCGGGTTCATGGGAACATAAGGAGTGGAGGTGAATCTGTGATCATGCTAGGTCTCCGACTTGCTTGATTACAGTGAACCCTCATCTAGAGTTTTTCTCTTTGAAAACATATTGTTGCTAGTAGTCCCTACTGCTGCAGTATGTTCTTCGAAGGGGATGATACCTCTAGAAACCATCAAGAGAGATATGACTACCTTGGGGGTTATCACTAAAAGCCTAGTTAGCTCTCTCCCTTATAGGTCCTTTAAATAGGGGCACGGAGCAAACACGCTGCGTGCCATTTTTCACACTGCCATGCATAATTATCATATACCCTTTTGCTTATATTTGTTTGTGAATATTGTCGTACTATGTACATCCCCGTGTTGTGCCTTTCGCATATGCATCATGCGTGGGTTTCGTCTTTGATCCCCTCACTTTAGCAAACCGACGGAGGGTCCGTGTCGCCTTCTTAAAAAACATACGTTGGGTGCCATGCTGCCCAAACGTTGTATCCAAGAAGGAAACAATTTCTCGGGCTCCCGTATTCGTAAATTGCATCTGTGTCATATGCATTTCTTCATGCATTCATCCATTCCACCCATGATAGATGTAGGAGTTTTGTTTCGCACTAGATTTTATTTCACTTTAGTAAAACATGGGATCAAGTCAAAAGCCTTCGCTTAAAAAGAGGTTCTATCAAGTCAAAATCAAGAGCTTAGAGGTCACCAGTTTACGAAAGTTGGGGCAATTAATGGGTCAACTTCAACGGCAAGCCTTCCGCAAAGCCTATGGTAAGCATTTGGGACCTAGCTAGGGTAGAAGTCTCCATGGAACCAATTGCCTCCCTCGCCCAGTATTATGGTCAGCCGTTGAGGTGCTTCATCTTTGGGGACTTCCAGCTATCACCAATGGTGGAAGAATTTGAAGAGATCCTAGGATGTCCTCTAGGGGGAAGGAAACCATACCTCTTCTCAGGGTTCTACCCCTCATTGGCCAGAATTTCTAAAAAAGTCCAAATCTCGGCGTAGGAATTAGACCGCCAAAGGCAAGTTGAAAATGGGGTGGTCGGAATACCGAGAAAATATTTGGAGGTAAAAGCAAGAATCTTGGCAGATAAAGGCGAGTGGACCCCATTCATAGATATTCTCACACTGTTGATTTTCGAGGGAGTCCTCTTTCCAAATGTGGATGGGTTGGTGGACCTGGAAGCGATCGACGTTTTTCTCGCCTATCATAACCACAAGGAAAGTCTGGTTGTCGCTATGCTAGCCGACCTATATGACACCTTCGACCGAAGATGTGAAGAAAGCAATGCAAGGATTGTTTGATGTACTCCAGCTCTCTATGTGGGGCTGGTTTCACACCTTTTTCTCTAAGAAGGTAGGCCCGTCTATCTGCTACAAGGTCACCGCTCGTGCGTCGAAAAAGAAAGACGAATTGGGACCAACTCTTGGCTAGCATGGAGGGGCGCCTGTTAAATGGTTCCCTCGCTAGAAGGAAGGAAGAATCAGGATTCTATCTTCATGCGAAGGATGTCCCATGAGAGGAGTGCCATCAGACGAAAGCATCACGCCTTTCATCGCACGAGGTTTCAGTGACCACAATGCAAAGGTACTCCAAGGAGTTCGCAAGGCATGGGATACGGCATGAAGAAAGGACAGAGAGCTTAGGGGAAGCAGTAATGGGATCATCGGTGGCTATCATAAGTGGCTGAGAGTCCGGACACAAGGATTGGATTGGCTCCCAAATCTAAAGACTGTGAGAGACAATGAGGTTAAAGCTTCGGAAGAAAGTGATGAGGTGCAAGCGCTAAAGGCAAAGCTTGAAAGAGCCCGGGTAGTCAAAGAGAAGTTCAAGTCCATAGCCATCAAAGTCTGAAGAGAGTATGATGAACTAAGGGACGTTAATATGGCCACCGATGAAGCCTTGGAATGAGAAACCAAGAAGGCCCGAAAGGAAGAACACGACCAAAACAAGTTTTGAGGGGCTTTATAGGGCAGCAATAGTGAGCTCAAGCTCCGAAGAGGTGAAAGGAATCATCACGGGTCAAAGGCATGATCTTGAAGGACGAGCTAAAGGTTTGCCTTAGGTCGAAAAGAAATTTGTCCCAACAGTTAAGCGAGACTGAAGGGAATATGTGGGCCATCATCGATAAGTGCAAAGAGAAGCTAAATCTAGCGGAGACTCACGAGCAAAGGCTAGAGGATGAGTACGCCAAGATATCAGCAGAAAGGGAAGCAAGGGAAAGGGTAATTGATTCATTGCACCAAGAGGCAACAATATGGATGGACCGATTTGCTCTTACTTTGAACAGGAGTCAAGAACTTCCCCCATTGCTAGCCAAGGCCAAAGCAGTGGCGGACACCTACTCCGCCCCCGAGGAGATCCACGAACTTCTCAGCTATTGTCAGCATATGATAGACTTAATGGACCATATGATTAGAAACCGCTAGGAAGTTTGTATTGTCGCTCAGATCTTGACTAGTTATAACCTTTTGAATAAAATGAGTTTATCCCACATTTTTACTCCAAAAATCAGTGCGAATCAAGTCACTCCCGCATTTTATCTCTAGCATGCATTGTATGTTGGTCTCGTCCTTTGTCACGGGAAGCCGGAAGGTCCATATCACCTTCTTAACTGTACACATGGGGCACTGCGCCCCCAAATGCGCAAGTAAGAAGAGATAATTTTCCGGGCTCTCGTGTCCCTAAAATGCATTCATATCATGCATCGCATAAGCATCTCTTCATAACATCATAATGGACATATCCTGCATTTGTCCGTTATCATATTCCAGCCTCACATTCTGCATGAGTCATGGCATCATCATGCATATGCGTTCAACAAACTTTTTGATCTGCAAAATTGCATACCATTTGTTTTCATGTTTGCTCATCCTTGCGTTTTCCTCTACAAAACAAAAACAAAAAAAGGGGGAAGCGTGAAACTTCACACTACATTCTTAGTTTCATGTGTTAGGCACCACGAGCCAACCATGTTGGGATCATAAACCCGTTTCACTTAAAAACAAAATAATTGAACATGGTACCTAATGCATGGTTAACTAGGAAATGGTGTTTCTTCGGGCATCTCAATTTCATAATTACATTTTCCGTGCATAAGCTTAAAGTATGCCCGAGTCATTCATCCCTATGAGATGTTGTTGAAGTATTGGCGATCAGAATTGCCATTCCTTGGATTATAGGGTTGAACCAAGCTCACGCTTTTACAAAAAGGTTCATCAAGTCAAGTTGAAATATGGAAGTAACCGTCTTGCAAAATTGGGGCAAAAGATGAATCGAGTCACATCACTGCTTCGTCTACTGCCAAACATATTTAGGATTATTGATGTCCTTGTTACTTCCAGTTTCACCTTGACAAAGATGTCATGGACCATGTTGAAAATCTAAATTGATTCAACCCCATATCTTGCGTAAAAATTCGCAATACTTCAACTGCACATCATTCGCATGCATCCATGCTTTTCATTGGTTGCATTGCTCGTTGCATTCTTTCCTTGAAAAATAAAATAAAATGAACTTAATCATTGTTATAAAAAAGAAAGGGACACGCTTTACGACGCCCTTACCGAACTCGTGCTAGAGCTAGAGTAATGGGTGAAGTAGAGGAGATACAAGAGAAGATGAAGGCCGACATGGAGGCCATTAAAGAGAAAATGGCCACAATGATGGAGGCCATGATGAGCGTGAAGAAGATAATGGAAGCCAATGCGGTTGCAGTTGCCACTACCAGCATTGTTGCTAAGGTGAACCCGACGTCCCCATCCGGCTTCAAGCAAATGAATCATCCGACCTCAAATATGGTAGGCAAAGATTTAGGAAGTATGGGCGGCCCCCATGATGTGCAAATTCAAAATGAGCACGCCTTCCCGTCATATGGCTTGCCTCTCAACTATACGCCACCCAATGTGGCGTACACTCCCAATAAGAATGTCAATAACTCCACTCCTATACCCATTGAAAGCCAGCAACCCCAAACTGATCATGCACATGTCTCTTAAACCGTGGAAGAGACCAATGAAATTCCCCATCACAATCTAGCCGACTTCGAGCCTTGGCTCGGATATACCACTGAAGGGAAAGCAGTTGGTGGTATACCCCTACAAAACCCTTTGGAGGGCCCTCAGTATCACCCACAACTGCACCTCTTGCATTCCACAGCGGTTAAAAACCCTCATGACTATGGCAGGAATGGGAAAGTTGGATCATCTAGAGGAAAGGCTCAGGGCCATTGAAGGAGGTGAAGATTATGCATTTGCTAACCTAGAAGAGTTGTTCCTAATACCCAAACATGGTCATTCCCAAGTTCAAGGTGCCGGACTTTGGCAAGTACAAGGGGACTACTTGTCCCAAGAACCATCTAAAGATGTATTGTCAGAAGATGGGGGGAATACGCAAAAGATGATGAATTGCCAATACATTCCTTCCAAGAAAGTCTTACTGGGGTAGCTGTTACCTGGTACACTAACTTGGAACCTTCCCGAGTCCATTCTTGGAAGGACCTAATGGTTGCCTGTGTTAGGCAGTATCGGTACAATTTTGATATGGTTCCGGATAGGATGCAACTACAGAACATGTGCAAAAAGGGGGATGGGTCTTTCAAAGAACACGCCCAAAAGATGGAGGGATCTGGCGGCCCAGGTGGTACCCCCAATAATGGAAAGGGAGACGATAATCGTGATGGTAGACACATTATCGGTACTCTACTATGAAAAGATGGTGGGCTACGCACCCTCAAAGCTTTGCGGATTTGGTCTTCGCCAGTGAAAGGATCGATGTGGGTCCGAAAAGAGGCAAATTTGATCATCCTACTAGGACGACTGAGAAAACTGGGGCAAATGAAGAGGGTGAGAAAGAGGGAGAAACCCATGTTGTGACTGCCATTCCTATACGGCCAAGTTTCCCACCAACCCAACAATGTCATTACTCAGCCAATAACAAACCTCCTCCTTACCCACCACCCAGTTATCCACAAAGGCCATCCCTAAATTAACCACAAAGTCTGTCTACCGCACTTCCAATGACGAAGACCACCTGTAGCACAAACCAAAAAAAAAAACACAAAAACACCAACAAAAAGGAATTTTGCAGCAAAAAGCCTGTAGGGTTCACCCCAATTCCAGTGTCCTATGCTGACTTGCTCCCATATCTACTTGATAATTCAATGGTAGCCATAACCCTAGCCAAGGTTCATTAACCTCCATTTCTCCGAGAATACGACTCGAACGCAACGTGTGCTTGTCACGGAGAAGCCCCGGGGCGTTCCATTGAGCATTGTAGGGCTCTGAAGTGTAGGGTGCGAGGTCTAATTGATGCTGGCTGAAATTTGAGGAGAATCGTGTGTAAATCCTGACATTGACAAGAGATGCCACACATGGGGCAATTTTGAAAGCTGTTGTTAGGTGTCCCTAATGACTCATCAGGGTTTCCAAGGTTTATGCCATTATTGTAAACCACAGCTACAATGTTAAATGAAATGGATAAAGTTGATATCTTTGTCCCTCATCCTCTCACAAACGCATGTTTGCTTATTCAACTTTCACCGGAATGTGGGTGTAAGCCATTGGTCTGTTTGCTCAAGCAACCTGCGCTCCTGAGTGTTGACTTCCAAGACCGTTCAATCAGAGATTACTCATCTTGCACGTTGGTGGGGGTGCCGTAAAACAACGAGCAAAGTTCAAAACAAATAAGTTTCAAAATAAAAAATAAGTTTCAAAATAAAAAATAAAAAGGCATTTGATTGACTGTGTTTTCAAGTAAAAATATAGACGTTCATGTGACCTCATTTTGTCTTTTTAGAGAGAAGTGAGTTATCAAGAATAGGATGTTGGACAAATGGCCTCAGTTACCTTAAGAAAAAGGGGGGTTGAATTAAGATGCAAAGACTATTCCCCAATTGAACTATCAATCTCTCTTTTCGAATTAACAATGCACATAGGGACAACCCTTCCCTTGTGTTCAAGAATCCCCTACAACAAGAGACCCACAGTCTCTTAATCCCTTTTCAGAAATAAGAAGAAGAGAAGAAGAGGTCTCTCGTAAAAGAGGTAGATTGTAAAATGAAGATCAATCAAAAATTCCTTATTGAATAAGCAAGTGGTTGACCAAGGAATCTTTTCGAGAGGATAAGACATTTCAGTTCAGAAAAACTCTTGATCTTTCGAGAGGATAAAACTGTTTGGGCAATGAAAACTCTCTTTAAAACATTTGAATGGCCATTCATAAAACATTTGAATAGATATGTCTCTTGGAAATTATTTTCTGAAAATCCCCTCTAGTAATCAATTACAAGACTTATGTAATCGATTACAGGTTTTAAAAATTTGAATTAAAACATTTTCAAACTGCTGGTAATCGATTACCAGAGAGCAAATCTCAATTTGAAAGGATAGAATTCCTTGGTCAAACCTTTTGCTTCTTCAATTTGGAAACTTCTTCCTAAGGTTCTAGAGATCAACTTGATCATATATCTTGATTTTCTTGGATTCTTGTCTTGAATAAAACTTGGAAGCACTTGATCCTTTGGCATCATCGAAACATCAAAATATCTTGCTTCTACATAGGAGTCATTTGACTTAATCCATCAACTGAAAAAAAAATCCTTCAACTATTTCTCGTCCTTGGAAAATTCTTTCAATTGCTTCTTTCATTCTTCCTTACTACGAGGTTGTGAAAACAAGACAACAATTGGTACCTCTAAGCCCTACACTGGGGCAACGAAAGGCCCCATGCATAAACCTCAAACGAACCTAGGGGCAGATTAGAAGTTCTCACTTAATAGGTTCCCAGCTACAAGGTCATGACGAAAGACAACGATTGGTACCTCAAAGCCTTACACTGGGGCAATGAGGGGCACCGTGCATGAGCCTCAAGTGAACATAGGGGCCGATCAAAAGTTCTCACCCATCGATGTTTTTAACAAAAAAAAAGGGGGGGGACAAACCCTAGGATTTCAATGGATTGATCAAGCAT
Source organism: Glycine soja (assembly GCF_004193775.1). NCBI lineage: Eukaryota > Viridiplantae > Streptophyta > Magnoliopsida > Fabales > Fabaceae > Glycine > Glycine soja. The sequence goes on along the minus strand of NC_041010.1, from coordinate 25,603,190 downwards.
CAAACGACTCCATTGCCGTCACTCCAAAATGGTCAAGTGACTAAATCAAACAGAACACACACTCTGAGGGAGTTCCCGGAGAGATTTGCAAAAACGATAGGATAAGGTCGCATGAATTATCACCTCTTTCAAAAAGACAGTCAATCTGTGTTTTCCAAAAAAATTAAATCAAAATCAAAATCACAAAACAAGGAAAGAATGACATGAACATTGTACAAACTTTACATTACATTGCATTGTTTCATATGAAGTCCGCATTTACCAAATTTCACGACAAAGGTTGCATGCATCTGCATCCCTAAAAATCATGTTAACTGCATAGATTTCCTACATCTAATGTTCAAATCTTGTGGATTTGGGATGACCGGCCCTCTCGATGAGTCGATCTCCTGCTTTCTCATAAGGGTGGACCCTTGGGTACTTGTACCTATCACCTTTAGAGGACTACACGTCCTCGCCTTGAGAGGACTACGCGTCCTCACCATCAGAGGACTACACGTCCTCGCCTTGAGAGGGCTACACGCCCTCATCTTGGGTACTAGTTACCCTCACCGCTGAGAGGACTACACGTCCTCGCCTTGAGAGGACTACACGTCCTCACCATCAGAGGGCTGCACGCCCTCACCATCAGAGGACTACACGTCCTCGCCTTGAGAGGGCTACACGCCCTCATCTTGGGTACTAGTTACCCTCACCGTTGAGAGGACTACACGTCCTCGCCTTGAGAGGACTACACGTCCTCACCATCAGAGGGCTGCACGCCCTCACCTCTAGAGGACTACATGTCCTCGCCTTGAGAGGGCTACACGCCCTCACCTTGGGTACTAGTTACCCTCACCGTTGAGAGGACTACACGTCCTCGCCTTGAGAGGACTACACGTCCTCACCATCAGAGGGCTGCACGCCCTCACCTCTAGAGGAATACATGTCCTCGCCTTGAGAGGGCTACACGCCCTCACCTTGGGTACTAGTTACCCTCACCGTTGAGAGGACTACACGTCCTCGCCTTGAGAGGACTACACGTCCTCACCATCAGAGGGCTGCACGCCCTCACCTCTAGAGGAATACATGTCCTCGCCTTGAGAGGGCTACACGCCCTCACCTTGGGTACTAGTTACCCTCACCGTTGAGAGGACTACACGTCCTCGCCTTGAGAGGACTACACGTCCTCACCATCAGAGGGCTGCACGCCCTCACCATCAGAGGACTACACGTCCTCGCCTTGAGAGGGCTACACGCCCTCATCTTGGGTACTAGTTACCCTCACCGTTGAGAGGACTACACGTCCTCGCCTTGAGAGGATTACACGTCCTCACCATCAGAGGGCTGCACGCCCTCACCTCTAGAGGACTACATGTCCTCGCCTTGAGAGGGCTACACGCCCTCACCTTGGGTACTAGTTACCCTCACCGTTGAGAGGACTACACGTCCTCGCCTTGAGAGGACTACACGTCCTCACCATCAGAGGGCTGCACGCCCTCACCATCAGAGGACTACACGTCCTCGCCTTGAGAGGGCTACACGCCCTCATCTTGGGTACTAGTTACCCTCACCGTTGAGAGGACTACACGTCCTCGCCTTGAGAGGACTACACGTCCTCACCATCAGAGGGTTGCACGCCCTCACCTCTAGAGGACTACATGTCCTCGCCTTGAGAGGGCTACACGCCCTCATCTTGGGTACTAGTTACCCTCACCGTTGAGAGGACTACACGTCCTCGCCTTGAGAGGATTACACGTCCTCACCATCAGAGGGCTGCACGCCCTCACCTCTAGAGGACTACATGTCCTCGCCTTGAGAGGGCTACACGCCCTCACCTTGGGTACTAGTTACCCTCACCGTTGAGAGGACTACACGTCCTCGCCTTGAGAGGACTACACGTCCTCACCATCAGAGGGCTGCACGCCCTCACCATCAGAGGACTACACGTCCTCGCCTTGAGAGGGCTACACGCCCTCACCTTGGGTACTAGTTACCCTCACCGTTGAGGGGACTACACGTCCTCGCCTCCAGAGGACTACATGTCCTCGCCTTGAGAGGGCTACACGCCCTCACCTTGGGTACTAGTTACCCTCACCGTTGAGAGGACTACACGTCCTCGCCTTGAGAGGACTACACGTTCTCACCATCAGAGGGCTGCACGCCCTCACCTCTAGAGGACTACATGTCCTCGCCTTGAGAGGGCTACACGCCCTCACCTTGGGTACTAGTTACCCTCACCGTCAGAGGACTACACGTCCTCGCCTTGAGAGGACTACACGTCCTCACCACCAGAGGGCTGCACGCCCTCACCTCCAGAGGACTATAAGTCCTCGCCTTGAGAGGGCTACACGCCCTCACCTTGGGTACTAGTTACCTTCACCTTCAGAGGACTACACGTCCTCGCCTTCAAAGGGTCGTGTGCCTTCACATTTGTAGGGCTACACGCCCTCACCTTCAGAGGACTACACGTCCTCACCTTTAGAGGGCTACATGCCCTCACCTTCAGAGGACTACACGTCCTCACCTTTAGAGGACTACACGTCCTCGCCATCAGAGGACTACATGTTCCCCATTTTCAAAGGGGGGCATGCCCTCACCTTCAGAGGATTGCACGTCCTTGCCATCATAGGACTACACTCCCTCGCCTTCGAAAGGCGACACGTCCTGAACTTCAGAGGGCTACACGCCCTCGCCTTTAGAGGACTACGCGTCCTCACTTTCAGTGGGCTCCATATCCACACCTTAAGATAATTTAAGGTCCTCTGTCCTTAAATGCTTAACCGAGACTTGCACTCCCGGTTAAGGGACCAGTAGTTTCCTTTTAACGGTTCCTGGGCCACCCCCTGATATTGGAGGAGGGCCAACTGTGCGAGCACAACTAGAGAGGGAGGCTATCACACTGCTACTATGCATACTGGGGCAAGATTTCACCCGTGCCGCTGCAAAGAGACGAGTGCGGATCATGCGCACCAACATGACCACTCTTACACAGATATAGATGACATTGCTACTTAGCAACATTCTGCCCAGCGACCGCAACGCCAATCTCCCCCTGCAAAAGTATCAGTTGGTCTGTGTCGTCCCGACATGGGTAAGTATGCATATAGTTCAACTGATTTCTGATACCATCTATTGTTTGCAGGGATCGCACCCACAAGACACCCAGTGGACCCGGAAAAGTCCAACAGGGCCCTGGGGTTTCCAGCTCTGGTTACGGGCCTCTATCAGTCCTACAGGATGCCCGTACCCCCCCGACAAGGTTATGTCATCATAGGTAAGTATGCACATCGCTCAACTGATTTCTGATTTCATCAATTGTTTGCAGGGATCGCACCTGCAAGACACCCAGTGGACCCGAAGAAGTCCAACAGGGTCTTGGAGTTGTCAAGCTCTAATTACGGGTCTCTGTCAGTTCTACAGAGTACCTGTAACCTCCAGCAAGGGCATCAGGCCCCCTACTGATCGAGCTTTCATCAAGAAGTACTGCGTCCCTAGGCAGGCGCAGGGCGAAACACCACAGCAGCCTGGGGATGGTCGGTAGCGGGCAATAGACGCACCGCCACCACCTTTAGAGTTCACCTCTGCTCATCCACAAAAAGGTTTGAGTATGCCTACGACACATGGCCGACCAATAGGCAACCAAGTCCAAAGCCAAAGGTAAGGAAAGTACTAGGTCAGTGACCGACAAGGCATAAGGTGTCCAGCTAAAGACGTTAAAGAAGCGCTACTAGGAGGCAACCTAGTACCTTTTGAATCTATGCTTGTTATTTGATCACTTTTTATAGTAGGACGCACCTAGTTGCTCATGATCCTGGGGATTTAAATAAAACAAGCGCAAGCTCGAAAGGTAGTCATACCTCACAAAATATATATATGTATGTTTAGGTAGTGAAAATACCTTAGATATGCATGTATGTAAACAAAAAACACTTCACAAAATATATATATGTATGTTTAGGTAGAAAGATACCTTAGATATGCATGTATGTAAACAAAAAACACTTCACAAAATATATATATGTATGTTTAGGTAGAAAGATACCTTAGATATGCATGTATGTAAACAAAAAAATACTTCACAAAATACATATATGTATGTTTAGGTAGAGATATACCTTAGATGTGCGTGTATGTAAACAAAAAATACCTCACAAAACATATATATGTATGTTTAGGTGGCAAGATACCTTGGATATGCATGTATATAGCAAAAATACTTCAAAAATATGCACATGTTTAGGTAGCAAAATACCTCATGAAAAAAGAAGAAGAAGAAAAAAAAAAAGAAAACAAACAAGAAAAAGAAATAAACAAATGATAATGATAAAAAAAAAAAAAAGAAGAAGGAGAAAAAAGAAATAAGTTGTCTAGCTGAAAAACCAACATGCTTTTGAAAAGAGATGACTTCCAACTTTTCTTTGAAAAAATTCATTGATCATAACCAATTTTTGGAAAATGTGTCTACACCTGAAGGGTGAATGCTGTGAAATTTCCCCGGACGCCCGAAATGGACTCGGATGAATGCCCAAATTGATAAAAGAACATATTTTGGAAACATTGGGTTGATTAAAATAGAGGAAATGAATCCTGAGCCCTAGCATCACATGACCATAAAAATTTGACATTTGAGTGTCCGCATAGATGCATGCATGACCAGTTTTGCATAAAGTTTCCAAATCATCATTTTTGCATTTGTGTCATGGAAATAATGTGAGGCATCCCTTTTATCCTTGAGCCAAACCAAACCCCGACATGTATCATGTCTAGCCATTCTACAAACCTTGAGCCAAAATCCTGACTCACCATAATCCTTACTCTCGGAAGCAAAAAGGAAGAGAAGGAAAATTTCCAATCAAAGAGAAAGCAAAAAAGAAAAGAAAGGAAATTCCCAATCAAAAAATGGGAGAAAGCAAAAAGAAAAGAAAGAAAATTCCCAATCAAAGAATGGGAGAAAGAAAAAAGAGAAAAGAAGGAAATAAAGCTCCTGATCAAGGATCGAAAGAAAACAGAAGTAATGTGCAGAGAGGTCTTTGGACCAGACAATATCTGAACAATACAGAATTGTCACCAAATGAACAAAAAGAAGGAAAGAAAACCACGACCTAAAATGGTCTTCTCCCTTTAATTACCAACCAAAATCCCGTGCGCTAGCGACCCTTTTTTTTCTCGCCCCGCACTAAACAAAAAAACAGAAAAAGAAAAAGCCAAAAACACACAAAAGCCGAAAGAAGAAATCACCAAAAGAACCCATTCCCAAGGGAAGTCCTATTTGATCCATGATCACGCATGTAATTTTTGATTTGATAGGAAATAATTTGCAAAGTCAAGTCATGACATATCTATGGTTCGGAATTAGGATGAAACACTTACCTGTGCGAGATTGATACACTTTGAGTGGATTTCTTCTATTTTTGTCGAACCCAGTGTTTCCTCTAAATGGTCATTTAGAAACGAAATGCTAACATCCAAAATCTCATTTATGGTTATTGGAGATTTCATCAGCAGACTCTCCTTCCCCGGTAGACGCATTGTTTTTCACTCAAAGAAAGCATATGCTGCTCTAAATCAGTTGGAATATTTGTCTCTTTGCTAAAGCATGTTTGCATTTTAGTGGAGAAAACACCGAGACTTTTTCAAGTCTTACAAGTTATCCAGAACTACGTAGGTCTGAATTCCTCATTGGAGGATACGTAGGAGCAAGAGCCTCGCTTTTGTCGACCACACCGCCTTTTGTTGCCATGACTCAAGAGCTGGTAGCCCGCGGAGATACCTTACGGTTATCCGCACCCTTTTGTCATCCAGAGGCGGCGGGCCCGATGACAAGCAGAGACCAAGTTTGGTCATTCTGCACCCATGATACGCGGAGATACCTTATGGTTATTCGCACCCTTTTGTCATCCAGAGGCGGCGGGCCCGATGACAAGCAGAGACCAAGTTTGGTCATTCTGCACCCATGATACGCGGAGATACCTTATGGTTATTCGCACCCTTTTGTCATCCAGAGGCGGCGGGCCCGATGACAAGCAGAGACCAAGTTTGGTCATTCTGCACCCATGATACGCGGAGATACCTTACGGTTATCCGCACCCTTTTGTCATCCAGAGGCGGCGGGCCCGATGACAAGCAGAGACCAAGTTTGGTCATTCTGCACCCATGATACGCGGAGATACCTTACGGTTATCCGCACCCTTTTGTCATCCAGAGGCGGCGGGCCCGATGACAAGCAGAGACCAAGTTTGGTCATTCTGCACCCTTGTATCATCCAGAGGCGGCGGGCCCGATGATACGCGGAAATACCCGAGTGGTTATCCGTATAAACATTCTTTTGCTATCTGTAAGACAGAACGCTTGATAGCATGCAGAGGCTGACATAGTCTTCTGCACCTTTTGTTCCTCCGGGAACAACAAGTCATACATGCGGAAATTTCATGGTCGCCCGCGACTCTCGTCAACCGAGAGGAACGAAATTAGTGTCATACACTGATTTTCGGGGACCTTTGCTTGATGACATGCGACCATTCTTTGGTCCTTGTGAGGTGCTTGGCACCCATCATTAGGCAATTTGTGAAATCCTAGGAACGACAAGTCATGGTCACCCGCGACTCTCGTCAACCGAGAGGAACGAAATTAGTGTCATACACTGATTTTTGGGACCTTTGCTTGATGACAAGCGACCATTCTTTGGTCCTTGTGAGGTGCTTGGCACCCATCATTAGGCAATTTGTGAAATTTTGGGAACAACGAGTCATTTGCATGTGGAGATTTTATGGTCACCTGCGACTCTCGTCAAATCGAGAGGAACGAAATTAGTGTCTTATCTTTACTTTCCTTTTATCTCCAATAAAAGACAAGTAAAGAGGGGCAACTGTCATACCCTAATTTCGTCCGGGGACCTTTGCTCGATGACGTGCGACCATTCTTTGGTCCTCGTGAGGTGCTTGGCACCCATCATTAGGCAATTTGTGAAATTCCAGGACATGCCGAAAAACCAAAAAAATATTGATGCACAATCCGTAAGTTTCCGTGACACACCGGAAATCAAATGGAAGCATCGTTGCATAATTAAGTGAGGTTCCGTAACATTCCGTAAGTCAAAAAGGGGATGATTATGTAATCCGCAAGGTTCCGTAACATTACGGAAAGAAAACAAGTATCGTTACGAAATTCGTAAGTTTCCGTAACTTTACGAAAAAAGAATCACCAAAAAACAGCAGAGGGGGGTGTACTTAGTAAAAATGGGGGTGCAAATAGCACCCAGGCCCACTTGGGCCCTCTGGAATATTCCTCCAGAAGGCGGTTGCTTCTGGAGGAAGCAACCCTGCTCGCCTGGGCGAGCTGAGCTCGCCTGGGCGAGCTGGGCGGCAACCACCTCCCCTATTTTGCTATAAATAGGGGAGGAAGGCAAGAAGGAAGGGTCCAGCCCCTTTGGCACTTCTCTCTCTTTCGAATTTGCTTGGAAAAATCGTTTCCGTGAAGAAAATCTAAGCCGAGGCGCTTCCGAAACGTTTCCGTAACGTTTTCCGTGAGGAATTTCGCAAAGGTTTCAACCGTTCTTCGACGTTCTTCATTCGTTCTTCATCGTTCTTCGATCTTCAACGGGTAAGTGCCTCGAACCAAGCTTTTCGATTCATTCTATGTACCCGTAGTGGTCCACATTGTGTTTCGTGCATTTTTATTCTCGTTTTGGTTTACTTTTTATACCCCCTGTTGACGTGCTTAAGCCATTTTTCTTAAGTCATTTCTCGCTTAACTTTAAAATAAAATAAATTTCCACCGAACGTTTGAATTGTATTATCCATTAACTTCAGTTAAAATAAATTCCGACCGTTCGGTCGTGCCGTAACCACATTGGAAATCAAAAAGAGGTAAAAAATAATATAATAATCAAAAAGACATCTTTTAGTAAAATAAAGCGGAAAATCAATCGGACGTTTCCTCTTTGGGATTTCTCATTCTTAATCGAATTGATTAATAACTAAAGTGAAACTAAAGGCTAAAATCAATTCGCCTAGTCAAGCTCGTCCATAAAAATAGGCTTTTGAAGTTTGTCATTTCAATTTCTCACTAAGTAAAATGGATCATTTTTAAGGTCCAACGCCTTAAAATGATCACCACTTAAGTAAAAAAGAATCACTTGACAAAAAGAAAGAACTACGTAGGTCTGAGTTCCTCATTGAGGATATGTAGGAGCAAAAGCCCCGCTTTTGTCGACCACCCCAAGAGATCGTTAATGGTCCAATGCCTTAACGTTTCTCTCCTTTCAAAAACAAGAGATCGTTAATGGTCCAACGCCTTAACGTTTCTCCCCTTTCAAAATCAAAAGACCGTTTAATGGTCCAACACCTTAAATGACCTTTTGTTCAATAAAAACATATTTTGCAAAAAAGACAAAAACAACTTAACCAAACACTTTGTTCCGAAAGAACTACGTAGGTCTGATTTCCTCATCGCAATTGAGGAATACGTAGGAGCAAAGGGAAACACCCTTGTCGACCACAAAAAAGAAAAAATATAAAAAGGGTATAAAGGATATAAGAACATAAAAGGGAACATAAAAATCAAAGTCATGTTTGCACATTCGATTAAAGGCTGCCGTCCCTTGGGACGGACGTGTGGGGTGCTAATACCTTCCCCGTGCGTAAATACAACTCTCGAACCTTTCACTTAAAAGTTCGTAGATCGCGTCTTTTCCGGTTTTTCCGACGTTTTCCTCAAATAAACGTTGGTGGCGACTCCGCGCGTATTCCTTTCGTGGAACACGCATCCCGCAAGTCACGCGTCGCCCTCCCGCCGAAGGGTAGGTTGCGACAGGGGGGTAGAAATCGACATCCCCTTGGGCATACTCTCGATGATCTTTATGGACCTTGTCGGGCTGTCGAGGAGGCTCCCCTTCAAGGATGGGGGAAGAGACATGGCCCGCGTCATCATGCACGATTGGCGGCGTGTAATTAGGTGGTAATTCATAAGGGTAAGCCACCCAGTTGTATCCCAAATGAGGGTTGCTGGTGTGCCCCAGTGTGCTCCTTTCTCGTCCTACCGCGTTTGGGGGAGGATGGTGCGCGGTAGCTAAGAGAGTTGGGTCTGCTTCGACAGCCGAACTAACAGCGGTAGCGGTGGCCACGTTTTTCTCCATGAGTTGTCTCATTCCTAACATGGCCTCCATCATGGAAGCCATTTGCTCTTTCAAAGCCGACATGTCGGCTTTCATCTGTTCCTGTGTCTCCTCTTGATCACCCATCGTTCTAGATTTGGATCTAGTGCGATAGGGATGCCTTGGGGCGCGTTTAGTTATGGTGTTTTTCCTAAAAAAACCAAACGTGAGGAGTAGGTACAAAAATGAATGCATGCTAGAGATAAAATGGGGGAGTGATTTGATTCGCACCGATCTTTGGAGTAAAAACATGGGATAAACTCATTTTATTCAGAAAGTTATAACTAGTCAAGATTTGAGTGACAATACAAGTTTCCTAGCGGTTTCTAATTATATGGGCCATTAAATCTATCATGTGCTGACAATAGTCGAGAAGTCCGTGGATTTTCTTGGGGGCGGAGTAGGTGTCCGCCATCGCTTTGGCCTTGGCTAGTAATCGGGGAAGTTCTTGACTCCCGTTCAAAGTAAGAGCAAATCGATCCATCCACATTGTTGCCTCTTGATGTAACGAGTCGATCACCCTTCCTCTAGCCTCCTTTTCCGCGTACAATCGGGCATACTCGTCCGCCACTTCATGCTCGTGGGCCATGGCTAGATTTAGTTCTGCTTGGTACTTGCTGATGATGGCTAACATGTTGGTTTTTGTCTCGCATAACCACTGAGACAAGTTTCTTTTGGACCTTGAGCAAACCTTTAACTCATCTTTCAAGATCAGACTGTCTACTCGTGATTGGTCCCTTTCCTCTCTTCGGAGCTTAAGCTCGCTGATACTGCTCCTCAGAGCCCCTCAGAACTTGTTCCGGCCGTGCGCTTCCCTACGAGCCCTCTTGGTCTCTTGTTCCGGCCGTGCGCTTCCGTACGAGCCCTCTTGGTCTCTTGTTCCAAGGCCTTGGTGGTAGCTATATTCATATCTCTTAGTTCGGCATTCTCCTTTCGGATCTTAAGAGCTGCTGATTTGAACCTTTCTTTGACTGTTTGGGCTTGCTTGAGTTCTGCCCTAAGGGCCTGAACCTCTTCATCTTCCTCCGGTGCCTCAACTTCTTCGCTTTAAGCGGTTCTCAAACTCGGGAGCCAATCCAAACCTTGCACGTGTGCTTTCAACCACTTACGGTAGCCACCGATGGGCCCATTGTTATTGCCCCTGAGTTCTTTGTCCTTCTTTTGCACCACCTCCCATGCCTTGCGAACCTTCTGAAGTGTCTCCACGTTGGTCTTAATGAAACCTCGTGAAATGACATGCGCGAGCTCTTCCTCTAGTGGTGCCCCTCTCATAGGGTAGCCAAGTTGCCTTATAGCGAGAGCGGGATTGTAACTGATGCAACCCATTGTCCCCATCAAGGGATCATTCGGAAATTCTCCGCATGAAATAAGAACCCCGGATCTTCCTTCTTTCCATCGAGGGAACCAGTTGATAGACACTCCTTCTTTGTTTGCTAAGAGTTGGTCCCAATTTGCCCCTCTTTTCTCTGTGCATGAACGGTGGCTTTCTAGCGGGCAAGCATGCCTCACCTCTTGGCGAAAAAGGTGTGAAACCAACCATACATAAAGAGCTGGAGTACAGCAAACAATCCTCGTACTGCTCTTCTCACATCTTCGGTTGAAGGTGTCATATAGGTCGACTAGCATAGCGACAACCAGGCTTTCCTTGTGGTCATGATAGGCGAGAAAAGCGTCGATCACTGCTAGATCCACCAACCCATCCACATTTGGAAAGAGGACCCCCCCGAAGATCAACAGTGCGAGAATGTCTATGAACGGGGCCCATTCGCCTTTACCTGCCAAGATTCTTGCTTTTGCCTCCAAACATTTTCTCGGTATTCCAACCACCCCATTTTCGACTTGCTTTCTGTGGTCTAATTCCTGTGCCGAGATTTGGACTATCTTAGAAATTCTAGCTAATGAGGGAGAACCCTGAGAAGAGGTATGGTCTCCTTCCCCCTAGAGGACATCCTAGGATCTCTTCAAATTCTTCCACCATGGGTGACAGCTGGAAGTCCCCAAAGGTGAAGCACCTCAACGACTGATCATAATACTGGGTGAGGGAGGCAATGTCCTCTGTGGAGACTTCTACCATGGCTAGGTCCTAGACTTTACCATAAGCTTTGCGAAAAGCTTGCCGCTAGAGCTGCCCCATTAACTACCCTAACTCTTTTAGACTGGTGATTCCTAGGCTCTTGACCTTGACTTGATAGAACCTCTTTTTAAGCGAAGGCATTTGACTTGATCCCATGTTTTACTAAAGTGAAACAAAATCGGTGCAAATCAAAACTCCGACATCTATCATGGGTGGAATGGATGAATGCATGAAGAAATGCATATGATACAAATGCAATTTATGAATACGGGAGTCTGGGAAATTGTCTCCTTCTTAGATACAACGTCTTGGGGTAGCACAGTGCCCGACATATGTATTTAAGAAGGTGACACGGACCCTCCGTTGGTTTGCCAAAGAGAGGGGATCAAGACAGAACACATGCATGATGCATATGCGAAAGGCACAACATGTGGATGTACATAGTACAACAATATTCACAAACAAATATAAGCAAAAGGGTACATGACACTTATGCATGGCAATGTGACATATGGCACGCAGCGTGTCTGCTCCGTGCCCCTATTTGGGAGGTAGCTAAAAAGGCTTTCAGTGATAATTCCCATGGTGGTCATATCTCTCTTGATGGTCTCTAGAGGTATCATCCCCTTCGAAGAACATATTGCAGCAGTAGGGACTACTAGCAACAATATGTTATCAAAGAGAAAAACTCTAGATGAGGGTTCACTGTAATCAAGCAAGTCGGAGACCTAGCATGATCACAGATTCGCCTCTACTCCTTATGTTCCCACTAACCCGGGTATAGGGCCCTTTTTCAACTCATCGTGTGTGCAAATAGTGTTGGTGTTTGTGTGCATCAAATGAATAAATATTTACGTCATGCATACATTTTAAAACACACTAAAAGCATCAAAAAGTTATATATACAAGAACATAAGAAAAATAAAGGGAAACCAACAAAGGAGAAAGTCATGATAAAACATTGCACAAGATTAAATGTCCTAACTCTCTAAACACAGTCCCTAGTGGAGTCGCCAACTGTCGCAACCTACCCTTCGGTGGGAGGGCGACGCGTGACTCGCGAGTGCGTCTTCCAAGAAAGGAATACGCACGAGTCGCCACCAACGTTTATTTGAGGAAAACGTCAAAAAACCCGGAACATACGTGGTCTACGAACTTTAAGTGAAAGGTTCGGGAGTTGTATTTACGCATGGGGAAGGCATTAGCACCCCACGCATCCGTCACAAAGGACGATAGCCTTTAATCGAGTGTGCACGTCAAAAAGGGGTACAGAAAGCAAATGAAATAAAAATAAAAGCATGTGAAGCAAGTGGGGACCACTGAGGCTACATAGAATGAATTGAAAAGTTCGATTTCAGGAACTTACCAGTTGAAGACCGAAGAGCGACGAAGAACGGTTGAAAATCTTCGCGAAATCACCCACAGAAACATCTCGAAAGCGTTATGGAATCGCCTCGGCTTGGATTTTCATCACAGAAACAATTTTTCTCACTAATTTTAAGTGATTCTCCGATACCAGGAGGGTTGAACATTTTTGTTCTTCCCTCCTCCCCCTATTTATAGGAAAATGAGGGAGGAGCTTGCCACCCAGCTCGCCCAGGCGAGCTAGGTTGCTTCCTCCAGAAGGCACCGCCTTCTGGAGAACTTCCTGGAAGGCCCAAGTGGGCCTGGTTGCTATTTGCACCCCCTATTTACTAAATATACCCCCTGCCTTTTTTTGCTGATTCTTTTTCCGTAACGTTACGGAACTTTACGAATTACGTAACGAGACTTGTTTTCTTTCCGTAATGTCACGGAACCTTACGTATTACGTAATCATCCCTTTTTTGGCTTCCGGAATGTTATGAAACTTCACGAATTGTGCATTAACACTTACTTTTGACTTCTAGAATGTCACGGAACTTCACGGATTGCCTAATGATGGGTGCCAAGTATCTCGAAGTGGTCAAACGAGGGTCGCATCCCAACAAACAGATGGTCCCCGAACGAAATTAGGGTACGATAGTCCCAAAGCCTTGAGTTTTCTTGTTGTGCAGAATAATCGATGTTTTTTAACAAAAAAATGGGACAAACCCCTAGGATCAGTATTTCAATTGATTGATTAAAATGGCTCCATTGTCGTCATTCCAAAATTTTCAAGTGACTAAATAAAATAGAACGCACATTCTGAGGAAGTTCCCAAAGAGATTTACAACAGATAGGATGAGGTTGCATGAGTTATCACATCTTTCAAAAAAAGAAAAGACAATCAATCTGTGTTCTCTAGAAAAAAAATCAAATCAAAATAAAAAAATATTTGGGAAGAATGTCATGAACATTGTACAATTTTCCATTTGCATTGCATTATTGCATACAAAGCCTGCATTTACCGCATTTCAAGACAAAGGTTGCATGCATCTGCATCCCCAAAAATCATGTTCATAAGTGCATAGATTTCTCTTGAGGATGAAAGGCCCTCCCAAAGAGTCAATCTCTGGCTTTCTCATAAGGCTGAGCCCCTTGGTACTAGTACTTATCGGCTTGTTTCAGGGGACTTGAAGTCCTCGCAATTATCATTTCAAAAACTATCATAGTCTTTTATTCTGCAGTGACCAATTATGGTCATTTGCCCCTTGTCGAAGACTTCAATGTCTTTTGACCGAGGCTATTACAGTCTCCCTTTGTCATCCAGAGGCAATCAAGTCCGATGGCACGTAGAAACAAATTTGGTCATCTGCCCTCTTGTCGAAGACTCAATGTCTTTCGACCGAGACTATTAAAGTCTCCCTTTGTCATCCAAAGACAATCAAGTCCGATGGCATGCAGAGAAATATTTGCTCATCGCCCCCTTGTCGAAGACTCAATGTCTTTCGACCGAGACTATTAAAGTCCCCCTTTGTCATCTAGAGACAATCAAGTTCGATGGCACGCAGAGACAAATTTGTTCATCTGCCCCCTTATCAAAGACTCAATGTCTTTCGACCAAGACTATTAAAGTCTCCATTTGTCATCCAGAGCCAATCAAGTACGATGGCACACAGAGACAAATTTGGTCATCTGGCCCCTTGTCGAAGACTCAATGTCTTTCGACCGAGACTATTACAGTCTCCCTTTGCCATCATTAGACAATAAAGTCCGATGGCACGCAGAGACAAATTTTGGTCATTTTCCCCATTGTTGAAGACTCAATGTCTTTCGACCAAGACTATTAAAGTCTCTTTTTTCCTTCCAGAGACAAGCAAGTCCATTGGCATGCAGAGACAAATTATGGTCATCTGCCTGTCTTCGAAGACTTCAATGCCTTTCGATCGAGACTATTAAAGTCTCCTTTGCCATCTAGAGAAAATTAAGTCTGGTGGCATGCGAAGACCATCATGATCATCTGCTTTCATTGTTTTCAAGACTATTATAGTCTGCTTTGCCTTCTGGTGAGGACACAACTAAGGGCAAGGACCATGAAGCACTTGAAGGGCCCATGACCAGAGGCAAACTTAAACATGCCCAACACATTGATGAGGACACAACAAAGGGCAAGGACCATGAAGCACTTGAAGGGCCCATGAGGCAAACTTAAACAGGCCCAACACGTCATAGAGACAAGGCTGGTCATTTGTATAGCTGCCATTCATGATGATTGAAGGCCCAAGTAGAGAAAGATGAAGGCCCAGAGGCAGAGGTACTACCAAGACTATTAATTGCTGCTGAAGGCTCAAACTGATTTGAAGGCCCAAGTTAAATATGTTTTTAGTTATAATTTTTATTTATTGTAATTTTGGCCCAAACTGTTTAGAAGGCCCATGTCTATTTTTATCTTTTTGTTCAGATACACTATAAGTATTGGTTTTTGTTTTCAATAGAAGGACTTTTTGGCATTTGATAAAATTTGGTGAGAGTTTCTCTCTGAGTTCCTTGTTGAACCAATCTCAGACTTATGAAGGTAATCCTTGTGGCGTCTACCCTGACTTATCTTCCTTCACTGGAAGTGGCGTCATCCAGAACTCCATAGCCTGTATCAAACGTTCCGCCCCGTAAGGTTCACATCATCTGGTATCAGAGCTTCGGCTCTTGATACAGGTTCTATCCTATCCTTTTTTTTTCTTTGTAATTTTTCCAGGTTCGTGTTTTGTTATTGTTTTGTTATTTGTTTTCTTGTTTGTATCTTTGTTTCGTTCTTGTTCTTGTCACGTTTTTTTGTTTTTGTTCTTGTTCTTGTTCTTGTTCTTGTTTCTTGTGTCTTTCAAACTTTGTGTCAAAAAAAATTTGTTTGAGTTCTGTTTTTGCCTGTCATATTGTATTCTGTCTTCTGTTCATAACTTTTGTTTCAGCCTATTCGAATTGTGTTTGGGTAATAATTGCCGAATCGCTAAATTGTTAAATTTGCCTAATGATGATTGCCTATTGAACGAATTCTAATCGCTGGACGTCTGAAAAAAAACGAAAAAAAAAAGAGAACAGAAAACAGTTGCAAAAAAAAAAGAAAGAAAGAAAGAAAAAAGAAACAGAAAACAGTTGCAAAAAAAAAGTTTGGAAGAGATTTGAGTGTTTGATCTTTGAATAGGAAATTGAGGCATTTAGAGGTGTTTTTTTGGAAAGAAAATCGTGGATCAAATCCCCTAATCTAGATTCTCCTCTGAATTCTGAGCATTTTGATATATAGTGGGCCTCAAATGGACAACCGTAGCAAAAGTTATGAGCATTTGAAGTTTGCTTGTCATATCTGTTATCTTATCTGTTATCCTACCTAACATCTTATTTGTTATCAAATCTGTTACCCAAATTAAAGCTAATCTGTTATCAAAATCCAATCTAATATATTATCCAAATCGAATCTAGTCTTTTATCCAAATCAAATCCAATCTGCTATCCAAATCAAGTCCAAATTGTTATCCCAAATCAAATATGTCTGTGATCATTATATTGTCTTTCCTTTTATTTTATATCACCATGTGTGTCTAATTTGGTCCATCCAGGAACTTAAGAGGGAACACGAGTGGTAAAAGGCAAGAGGGAATACATTACACAAAATCCTATTGAGAGCATCAAACACGAGCGTACTACCATCTAAAAGTTAAACACGTGAGTAGAGTGTGGTGAGGTCCTGAAACCTTAATAATTTTTATTGCAAACTTTTTTTTTCTGTTGAATTATGGCTAGAGCAGGTGATGGTGGTGATGGGTATCATCAGTTGGACGAAGCTCAGCGACTGTTACTAGATGCGATGAATGCACAGATGCAACGTTTGTTGGATCGTAACAATGAGGAGGTCTTTGGACGACTAGAATTTTTGGAGAACCAAGCCAATCAGAATGCTAGACGAAATATAGGTGGGAACAGAGGTAACAATGGCGGTAATGACGGACCGAGGCAGAACCGGGTTGAGGGAGTAAAGCTCAATGTTCCTCCCTTCAAAGGCAGAAGTGATCCAGATTCCTACCTGGACTGGGAAATGAAGATTGAGCATGTATTTGCCTACAATGACTACACTGATGAGCAGAAAGTCAAGCTAGCAGCAGCTGAATTCTCCGACTATGCCCTTGTTTGGTGGCATAAATACCAGAGAGAAATGCTGAGAGAGGAACGGCGAGAGGTAGATACATGTACTGAGATGAAAAGGGTGATGAGAAAAAGGTATGTATCCACTAGCTATAATAGAACCATGCGACAGACACTCCAAGGGTTGTCCCAAGGGAATTTGACTGTGGAAGAATATTATAAAGAGATGGAAATGGCATTAGTGAGGGCCAACATCGAAGAGGAATC
Source organism: Glycine soja (assembly GCF_004193775.1). Taxonomy (NCBI): domain Eukaryota; kingdom Viridiplantae; phylum Streptophyta; class Magnoliopsida; order Fabales; family Fabaceae; genus Glycine; species Glycine soja. Next base: position 25,586,244 of record NC_041010.1, on the reverse strand, counting down.
CGAAGACACAATGGCTCGTTTCCTGAATGGTCTAAACCCTGAAATCAGAAATGTTGTTGAATTACAAGAGTATGTGGCGTTGGATGACTTGTTACATAGGGCACTCCGGGTTGAACAGCAAATTAAAAGAAAAAGTGTAACAAGGAGGAACTCACCCAATACTTACAACCAGAACTGGGCCAACAGACCCAAGAAGGAGGGAGGTCATTCGTTCCGCCCTGCAGCCACATCCCCGCATGGAAAGTCAGCAGCGTCCAGTGTAGGTGGAAGCAAACATAACACCTCCACTTCCTCATCCAATACTGGAACCAGAAACATAAAATGCTTCAAGTGCTTAGGCAGAGGACATATTGCTTCTGAATGTCCAACCAGGAGGACCATGATCATGAAGGCTAATGGAGAAATCACTAGTGAGTCTGAAATCAGTGAAGAAGAAGTGGAAGAAGAAGAGTATGAGGAGGAAGCTATGCAGGGTGATATGCTGATGGTGAGAAGGTAGTTGGGAAATCAGATGCAGCCACTGGATGACAATGAAAGAGAAAATATTTTCCATACCAGGTGTGTAATTAATGGTAAGTTGTGCTCCTTAATTGTTGATGGAGGAAGTTGTACCAATGTTGCAAGTTCCAGATTAGTGACCAAACTGAATTTGGAAACTAAGCCCCATCCTAGACCATACAAACTTCAATGGCTTAGTGAAGATGAAGAGGTAAAAGTGACTCAACAGGTTGAGGTGTGTCTCACCATTGGGAGATATAATGATAGGGTGCTGTGTGATGTGGTCCCAATGGAAGCGACCCATGTGCTGTTAGGAAGACCATGGCAATATGATACCAAGGCAGTGCATGATGGCTTCACCAACAAAATCTCTTTCAAGCAAGATGACAAGAAAATTATTCTCAAACCGTTATCCCCTAGAGAGGTTTATGAGGATCAGATAAAAATGAGAGAAAAGAAAAAGAATGAGACACTTGAGAGAAAAAAGAGTGAGACACTTGTAAGAAAAAAAGATGAAACCCTTGAGAAGGAAAAGAAAGGAAAGAAAAAGAGTGAAACACTTGAGAGGGAAAAGAGAGAAAACAAAAAGAGTGAAACACTTGAGGGAAAACAACTTTGTTTAGCAACAAAAAGGGAGGTAAGGAGGGTGCTTTGTGCGAGACAACCCCTCTATTTATTGTTTTCTCAACGTCAGATGTTGCATGCTAACCCAATTGATGAATTTAAATTGCCTTATGGTATTCAGTCTCTTCTGCAGGATTTTGATGATGTGTTTACAGCAAGTGTACCGGATGGTTTGCCACCATTAAGGGGAATTGAGCATCACATTGATCTCATTCCAGGAGCGCCCTTGCCCAATCGGCCAGCTTATAGGAGCAACCCACAAGAAACTAAGGAGATCGAAATGCAAGTGTCCGAACTCCTGCGTAAAGGTTAGGTGAGAGATAGTATGAGTCCGTGCGTTGTACCTGTCATTCTAGTACCCAAGAAGGACGACTCATGGAGGATGTGTTCTGATTGTAGAGCCATAAACAACATCACCATCAAGTATAGGCATTCAATCCCCAGGTTAGATGATCTTTTTAATGAACTGTATGGTGCATGTGTGTTTTCTAAAATTGATTTGAAAAGTGGCTATAATCAAATTAGAATCAAAGAGGGAGATGAATGGAAAACTACCTTTAAAACAAAATATGGTTTGTATGAGTGGATGGTTATGCCATTTGGTTTGACTAATGCACCTAGTACTTTCATGAGATTGATGAACCATGTTTTAAGGGAATTTATTGGGAAATTTGTGGTGGTGTACTTTGATGATATTCTTATCTATAGCACTAGTCTTGATTTGCATGCTGAACATTTGCAATCTGTTTTAAGTGTGCTTAGGAAAGAAAAATTGTATGCCAACCTAGAGAAGTGCTCCTTTTGTACTGATCATGTGGTGTTTTTGGGTTTTGATGTTAGTGCTGAGGGAGTACGGGTGGATGTGGAAAAGGTTAAGGCCATCCAAGAATGGCCAACACCTAAGACCGTGAGTGAGGTGAGGGGATTTCATGGTTTAGCAAATTTCTATAGGAGATTTGTTAAGGATTTTAGTACATTGGTTGCACCTCTAACTGAAGTTGTTAAGAAGAATGTGGGTTTCAAATGGGGTAAGAAACAAGAAGAGGCCTTTGCTGCCCTCAAACATAGGTTAACTAATGCACCCATTCTTGCTATGCCTAATTTTGCAAAATCATTTGAAATTGAGTGTGATGTGTCAAATGTGGGTATTGGGGCTGTTTTCTTGCAAGAGGGACATCCGATAGCTTATTTTAGTGAAAAGTTAGGAGCCGCTGCCCTTAACTATTCAACTTATGATAAGGAATTGTATGCTTTGGTTAGAGCTTCACAAACTTGGCAGCATTACTTATTACCCAAAGAGTTTGTCATCCATAGTGATCACGAGTCCTTAAAATACTTAAAAGGCCAAGGAAAGCTTAATAAGAGGCACGCTAAGTGGGTAGAGTTTTTAGAGCAATTTCCATATGTCATCAAACCTAAAAAGGGGAAAGGGAATGTAGTGGCTGATGTGTTGTCTAGGAGACATGCTTTACTTGCTATGCTTGAAACTAAACTGTTTGGTCTCGAGTCTTTGAAAGACATGTATGTGCATGATGTGGACTTTGCTGAAATTTTTGCTGCATGTGAAAATTTTTCTGAAAATGGTTACTATAAGCATAATGGATTCTTGTTTAAAGCAAATAAGTTGTGTGTGCCTAAGTGTTCCATTAGAGAGTTTCTTGTGAGTGAATCACATGAGGGGGGGTTGATGGGACACTTTGGGATTCAGAAGACCTTGGAAATTCTGCAAGAGCATTTCTTTTGGCCTCATATGAGGCGTGATGTGCATAAGTTTTGTGGTCATTGCATTGTGTGTAAACAAGCTAAATCTAAGGTTAAACCTCATGGATTGTATACTCCTTTGCATGTTCCTGAATATCCTTGGACTGACATATCTATGGACTTTGTTTTGGGGCTTACAAGATTGACGACAAGTGTTGGAGAAGATCAACGACAATGCCTACAAGATTGACTTGCCTAGTGATGCAAGCTCCATTGGAGCTTGTAGGCCTAGGATCTTCTTCATCAATGGATTCCTTTGCTTCTTGGAAGATGAATGACAGCGGAATGGAGAAAGGGAGAGAGAGAGGAGACGCCACTTCAAGGAGAAGATGAGTCTAGAAGAAGCTCACCACCATAGGAGGCCATGGATAAGAGCTTGGAGGAAGAAGGAGATGAATGAAGGGAGAGAGAGAGAAGAGCACGAAATTTTGTGCTCAAAAGGAGCTCTGAAATCTGAAGTTAATATTCAAATGATCAAAGTTCAAAAAAATACACACACATGACCTCTATTTATAGCCTAAGTGTCACACAAAATTGGAGGGAAATTCAAATTTCACTTGAATTTGAAATTGAATTTGTGGAGCCAAACTTTGGAGCCAAAATTTCACTAATTATGATTAGTGAATTTTAGTTATGGTTCAGCCCACTAATCCAAGATCAATTCCAAGATTCTCCACTAAGTGTGCTTAGGTGTCATGAGGCATGAAAAGCATGAAGGACATGCACAAAGTGTGACTATATGATGTGGCAATGGGGTGTAGTAAGCAAATGCTCACCTCCCCCTCTAAAATTTAATTGGATTGGGCTTCTACCAATTCAATTAAATTTATTTCCAGCCACACACATCAAATATCCACTTAGTGCATGTGAAATTACAAAACTACCCCTAATACAAAAACTAGTCTAGGTGCCCAAAAATACAAGGGCTGAAAAATCCTATATTTCTAGGGTACCCTACCTACAATATGGAGCCCTATATACAAGGACCAAATATAATGACATCCTAGTCTAATATGTACAAAGATAATTGGACCCAACCTTGGCCCATGGGCTCAGAAATCTACCCTAAGGTTCATGAGAACCCTAGGGCCTTCTTCAGCAGCTCTAGCCCAATCTTCTTGGAGCCTCTTGCTCATGGTTCTAGTTATTGGTCCCTTCCTAGGGAGGATTGCATCATCCCCTTCCCCTTGAAGAGGATTTGACCTCAAATCTGTTGGTTCCTCCTCCTCAATATCAGCTCCACCTGCAAAAGGAGTTAAATCAGAAATGTTAAAAGTGGTGCTGACTCCATACTCTTTTGGGAGGTCCAACCTATAGGCATTGTTATTGATCCTCTCCAAAACCTGAAAAGGTCCATCCCCTCTAGGGCTAAGCTTGGATTTCCTTTTAGTAGGGAATCTATCCTTCCTAAGATGGAGCCAAACCCAGTCACCCTCATTAAGAACTAGCTCTTTTCTTCCTCTATTGCCTTTAGTTGAATACACCTTTGTTTGGTTCTCTATTTGGTTCTTAACCCTCTCATGCATCTTCTTTACAAATTCTGACCTAGATTCCCCTTCTTTATGTATAAAAGAAGTGTCCAGTGGGAGGGGAATGAGGTCTAACGGTGTTAGGGGATTGAACCCATAGACAACCTCAAAAGGGGACTGCTTGGTGGTTCTATGAACCCCCCTGTTGTAGGCAAATTCTACATGAGGAAGATACTCATCCCAAGACTTATGGTTGCCTTTCAGAAGAGCCCTTAAAAGGGTGGATAAAGACCTATTCACTACCTCTGTTTGCCCTTCAGTTTGTGGATGACAAGTTGTAGAGAAAAGAAGTTTAGTTCCTAACTTAGCCCATAAGGTTTTCCAGAAGTGGCTATGGAACTTAGCATCTCTATCTGACACAATGGTCCTAGGCAAACCATGGAGTCTCACAACTTCCTTGAAAAAGAGTTTTGAGATGTGGGAAGCATCATCCACCTTGTGGCATGGTATAAAGTGTGCCATCTTGCTAAACCTATCCACCACCACAAAGATAGAGTCTACACCTCTTTGGGTTCTAGGAAGCCCAAGGACAAAGTCCATACTAATGTCTACCCAAGGTGCAGATGGGATGGGTAAGGGTGTGTATAGCCCATGAGGCATCACCCTAGACTTGGCTTGTAAACAAGCCACACACCTAGTGCAATGCTTATGGACATCTTTCTTCATATGGGGCCAATAAAACTTTTCTTTGAGGAAGACAAGGGTCTTGTCTATCCCAAAGTGGCCCATGAGCCCACCCTCATGGCTCTCTTTCACAAGTAATTTCCTAATGGATCCTTGGGGTATGCAAAGCTTTCCCTCTTTGAACAAATACCCTTCAGCCAAATAGAATCCATCTTGGGCCTTTTTCCCACAACTCTCATAAATGGGAGAGAAATGTTCATCTAAATCATACAAGTCCCTAATATTATCAAATCCTAAAATTTGAGCTCCTAGGGAGCAAAACAATGTGTGTCTCCTAGAGAGGGCATCAACTACCATATTTGTTTTTCCCTTTTTGTATTTGATAACATATGGAAATTGCTCTAGGTACTCTACCCATTTTGCATGCCTCTTGTTTAACTTGCTTTGCCCTCTAATGTACTTAAGTGATTGATGATCACTATGAATGACAAATTCCTTGGAAACAAGGTAATGTTCCCAAGTTTGGAGGGCTCTTATTAAGGCATAAAGCTCTTTATCATAGGTGGGGTAGTTGAGGGTGGCACTATGAAGTTTTTCACTAAAATAAGCAATAGGGTGCCCACCTTGTAACAATACAGCTCCAACTCCCACTCCAGAGGCATCACATTCTAGCTCAAAAGTTTTAGAAAAGTCAGGAAGAGCTAGAACAGGTGCCTTAGTAAGCTTTTCTTTGAGCAAAGCAAAGGCTTGCTCTTGTTTTTCACCCCAGGTAAATGCCACATTCTTCTTCACCAGCTCATTGAGAGGTGATGCAATTGTAGAGAAATTAGGAACGAACCTTCTATAGAAGCTTGCTAACCCATGGAAGCTCCTAATATCTCCCACACTTTTTGGGGTGGGCCATTCTTGGATGGCCTTGATTTTCTCAGGGTCCACTTGGACCCCATTTCTACCAACTACAAAACCTAAGAAAACTATATTATCTACACAAAAGGTACACTTCTCTATATTTGCATAGAGGGTGTTTTTCCTAAGGACTGAAAGAACTTGTCTGAGATGTCCTAAGTGATCATCTAGGCTCCTACTATACACTAAAATATCATCAAAATAAACAACTACAAATCTACCTATGAAATCCCTTAAGACATGATGCATAAGCCTCATAAAGGTGCTTGGTGCATTAGTGAGCCCAAAAGGCATCACTAGCCATTCATACAAACCAAACTTGGTCTTGAAAGCAGTTTTCCACTCATCACCCTTTTTCATCCTGATTTGGTGATAACCACTTTTAAGATCAATTTTTGAAAAGATATTGGCACCATGCAACTCATCAAGCAGATCATCAAGTCTAGGAATGGGGTGCCTATACTTTACAGTGATGTTGTTGATGGCCCTGCAATCTGTACACATTCTCCACGTACCATCCTTTTTGGGCACCAACAACACTGGCACAGCACATGGGCTTAGGCTCTCTTGGACCCAGCCCTTCTCCAACAATTCTTTAACCTGAGACTCTATCTCCTTAGTCTCCTGAGGGTTAGTCCTATAGGCTGGCCTATTAGGAAGGCTTGCTCCTGGGACTAAATCTATTTGGTGTTCTATTCCCCTTAAAGGAGGTAGCCCAGGGGGTATCTCTTTGGGAAATATATCACCAAATTCATGTAAGAGTTCTTGGACCTTTGGGGGTAAGGTCTCAAATGTAGGAATTGTGGCAGTGCTAAGGGATGTTTCCCTTGATAGGAGAAGGTAGAAAGATTGTTTAAGAAGGAGTGCTCTTTTAATATCACCTTTTGTTGCAAAATGATTTTCCTTCTTAACAATCTTCTTGGAGGAATCCTTTCCCTCTTTTTCCTTCCCCCTGGCCTTTGAAGACAAGACCTTACTATCCTTCTTTTTCTTTTGTTTTTCTAATTTTTCTTCCTCATCCCTCTTATCTTTCATAGTTAGTTGATCTTTGGCCACCTGTGAAGGTGTTTGAGGATGCAACACAAATTTAGTGCCAAGATGGGTGAGGCTAATCTCATTAGTTAGGCCATTATAAATGATCTTCCTATCAAATTGCCACGGCCTTCCTAAAAGAATATGTCCTGCCTCCATGGGAACTATATCACAATTAACTTCATCCTTATATGTCCCAATGGAGAAAGGTACCTTCACTTGTTGGTTAACTATCATTTCCCCTTGCTCATTGAGCCATTGAAGTTTATAAGGTTTTGGGTGGGGAATGATAGTGAGGTTCAACTTGGAAACTAATCTTGTGCTACAACAATTGCAACAAGATCCACTATCCACAATGAGAGAACAAGTTTTATCTAAAATTTTGCATCTTGTATGAAAGATGTTCTCTCTTTGGGATTGAGATAAATCACAAGATTGACCTCCAAGGAGCCTTCTAACCATTAAGAGGTCACCTTCTTCATGGGGGTAGACTTCCTCACTAGACTCTTCACCCCTTACTTCATCTTCACTTCCACTAGAGGAAGGGCAAGAAGTAGTCTCCTCTTGACTACTATAAATGTCTTGACCCCTCATGATCATGGTTTTCTTTGTGGGGCATTGAGAGGCAATGTGACCTCTCCCAAGACATTTGAAGCATTTAATGTTGCTAGTCCTTTCTTGGGAACTAGTCTTAGGGGTGTATTTCTCTATGGTCTTACCCTTATCTTCCTTGGGTTTTGAAGGTGCAGCCCCTAAAATTCCATGGGCTTGGTCCTTCCTTGGATAAGAGTGAGAGCCATAAGATTTTGAAGAAGGCTTTCTTTTAAGTTGTTGCTCCACTCTTATACAAAGTTGGACTAGCTCATCTAGGTCCCTATATGGAAGGAGTTCAACCTTGTCCCTCACTTCCATATTGAGCCCACTAAGGAACCTAGCTATGCTTGTTCTTTCCTCCTCCCTAAGTCCAGCTCTTAAAAGGAGTAGTTCCATTTGTTGTCTATATTCTTCAACACTCATACTCCCTTGTCTAAGCCTTTGGAGCTTGTCCATAAGCTCCCTTTCATAGTAGGAGGGAATGTGCCTCTTCCTAAGGGCACTCTTAAGATCATTCCAATACTCTACTGGAGGATCCCCATGAATCCTTCGTTCTTTAACAAGGGAAGTCCACCAATAGAGGGCATACCCTTGAAAGCTAAGGGTAGCCAATGGAACTTTTCTCTCTTCGCTAATATGATGGCAAGCAAAGAGTTGTTCAACCTTCATTTCCCAATCTAAGTAGGCCTCAACATTATCTTTTCCGTGGAAATATGGGAGGCTAATGTTAACCTCTTGAGGCCTTCTATCCTTTTCTCTTCTTTGGGAGTGATGTTTAGTATGTGAACTATGACGCCCTCTATAATAGTCGCTAAGTTCTTCACTTAAACTCTTGCAAGAGTCATGACTACTATAGGAGGCATGTTTTTCTCTTTTCATTTCTTTCATTATTTTTCTTCTTTCTTCCTCTCTTATTTTCTCTCTTTCATCTTGACTTATTTCTTCCACTCTTTTTTTACCTTTTTCTTTTCTCTCTTGTTTTTCTTTCCACAACTTAAGGGATCTCAACTCATCTAATATCTTATACAAGGGGTCCTTAGGAGTAGAACCCTCACCATTAACACTAGATGAAGAATGAAGACTCATGTTGGTTCCTAAGTTATGGTTCTTTCTTGTTGGGGGTTTGAAAAAAAGGTAAAAGAAACTATGGTTGAAACTAGCCAAAATAAACACTAAAAAAGGTGTGAAAGATAAGGTAAAAACTAATTGGTAAAAGGAAAGCTATCTAGGCGGTTTGACAATGGAGGGTAAAGAAAATAAGCTATAAAAGTAAGCAAGAAATTAAAGTGCAAGAAATGCAAACTAGGCGGATCCTAAGAGTGTTTGGATGACCTCATTTAAGGTTCCCAACAAAACACTCACTATCCTAAGGGAAAATTGCCTAAAATTATTACACACAAATGGAAGTAGGGTGACCTAGCGGAGGCTCCCAACTTACTTCCAATGAAAGGCCTTTTTGTTACAAAATTTGAAAGCAAAGCAAATTGCCAATTACAAAATTACAAAGAAAAAAGTCCTCAATTGTGGTGGCTATTCTCTCTTTAGTGTTTCACTCAATTTGGAGTGCTTCTTAGTCCAATAGCTCTTAAGGTGGTTGGCCCCTTGCTTCTTGACTCAAATTCTTCAAGATATGGACCAATCCTCCTTTCCAATTCCCTATATGGCAACTCACAAGCAAGGAAACAAAGAGACAAACAATAACCAAAGACAAAAAAAAATGAAATGAAAGCTAAACCAATAGAGTTTTAACAAGACAAATTTCCAAGGATTATTCAACAATTAAAGCAATGGAAAGCACAAAAAAGCAAGCTAGGACTCAAAGAGAAACCTAGAATGGCTCTAGAGTAGAGTAGAAAAACTAAAAAAAAAAAAGACTCAAGAAACCTCTAGTTTTGGCACTTGTTTTCACAATAATTTTCAATTGAAATTTCAGAACTAGGATTGGTATAAAATAGGCACCAATTATAGAACAAATTTTGAGCCAAAACAACAAGCACACTTTCCTTTCACTTTTCTTTTTTTTTTTCCTGGACACTGATTTTTCTGCCAACTTGTGAGATTTTTCTTATTTTTTCCTTTAATCCAAATCGCTTGGTTCTTTTTTTATAATTTTGGTCCAGATGTCTAGAAAATTCGGTAAAAGTTTCAGCTCAAAAATCGTAGTGACCAATTCCCAGTAATTTATACACTTTTGTATGTTCAAGCTGCCTGCACCAGCGATTTCAACCTAGAAATCAGGAGTAGTGTTTATGTTGCTTAAGGCTTGGATAGTTACAATTTGTGTTTGCTTATGCTCAATTATCTTGAATAACACAATTCAAGAGAGCTTAAGACTTATTTGATTCACAAATCCAGCCACAACTCAGCACCACATCTCAACTTCATCATAGGCATCATGTAGGAATCTTAGAAAACAAAAAAAGAGTTCAACAACAAGACTACTTCTAGGAATTGATTTAGAACATGTTATGAACTAAATAACATGCATGAATTAGACTCAAAATTCAAAAGATAGGCTAAGAATGACAAGAATACATGAACAAATGTATCTAGAATTCAAAAAGCAAAATAAAAATTCAACACAAACTTAGAGTATAATGTGACAATTACTATGACTAAACATGACTCTAAGACAACATGGATTAAGTGATTTACACTTAGATTTTTGTGTTTTTTTTTTTCTAATCAATATTTTGGAAAAAAATTTAGATCTAAAGGTTCAGCACAAGAATATTATGAATGAAAATTGATAGAACCTAAAATCAACACAAAAACAAGATTCAAGAGTAGATCTACAAAATTTGAACCATAGAAATGCAAGAACAAGTGTAGATCTAAGATTTAATCGGTTTATTTTTTTTTGAATCTACTCTAAACAGCACCAAACCACAAGACAATGGAGGATATACATGGAGAATAAGATGAAGAACAAGGAATTAAAGAGAATTCACCGAACAAAAAGATAGAGGAAGCAAAAGAACATCACCTAGATGAAGATGCTCTTGATACCACATGATGCAAGCTCCATTGGAGCTTGTAGGCCTAGGATCTTCTTCATCAATGGATTCCTTTGCTTCTTGGAAGATGAATGACAGCGGAATGGAGAAAGGGAGAGAGAGAGGAGACGCCACTTCAAGGAGAAGATGAGTCTAGAAGAAGCTCACCACCATAGGAGGCCATGGATAAGAGCTTGGAGGAAGAAGGAGATGAATGAAGGGAGAGAGAGAGAAGAGCACGAAATTTTGTGCTCAAAAGGAGCTCTGAAATCTGAAGTTAATATTCAAATGATCAAAGTTCAAAAAAATACACACACATGACCTCTATTTATAGCCTAAGTGTCACACAAAATTGGAGGGAAATTCAAATTTCACTTGAATTTGAAATTGAATTTGTGGAGCCAAACTTTGGAGCCAAAATTTCACTAATTATGATTAGTGAATTTTAGTTATGGTTCAGCCCACTAATCCAAGATCAATTCCAAGATTCTCCACTAAGTGTGCTTAGGTGTCATGAGGCATGAAAAGCATGAAGGACATGCACAAAGTGTGACTATATGATGTGGCAATGGGGTGTAGTAAGCAAATGCTCACCTCCCCCTCTAAAATTTAATTGGATTGGGCTTCTACCAATTCAATTAAATTTATTTCCAGCCACACACATCAAATATCCACTTAGTGCATGTGAAATTACAAAACTACCCCTAATACAAAAACTAGTCTAGGTGCCCAAAAATACAAGGGCTGAAAAATCCTATATTTCTAGGGTACCCTACCTACAATATGGAGCCCTATATACAAGGACCAAATATAATGACATCCTAGTCTAATATGTACAAAGATAATTGGACCCAACCTTGGCCCATGGGCTCAGAAATCTACCCTAAGGTTCATGAGAACCCTAGGGCCTTCTTCAGCAGCTCTAGCCCAATCTTCTTGGAGCCTCTTGCTCATGGTTCTAGTTATTGGTCCCTTCCTAGGGAGGATTGCATCACCTAGTGAGTATAATGTAAGTGCCACTTTCAATGTGTCTGATCTATCTCTTTTTGATGCAGATGGAGGAGCCTTGGATTTGAGGACAAATCCTTTTCAAGAAGGAGGGAGTGATGAGGACACAACTAAGGGCAAGGACCATGAAGCACTTGAAGGGCCCATGACCAGAGGCAGACTTAAACAGGCCCAACACAGTGATGAGGACACAACAAAGGGTAAGGACCATGAAGCACTTGAAGGGCCCATGACCAGAGGCAGACTTAAACAGACCAAACACGTCATAGAAACAAGGCTGGTCATTTGTATAGCTGCCATTGATGATGATTGAAGACCCAAGTGGAGAAAGATGAAGGCCCAGAGGCAGAGGCACTACCAAGACTATTAATTGCTGCTGAAGGCCCAAACTGATTTGAAGGCCCAAGTTAAATATGTTTTTAGTTATAATTTTTATTTATTGTAATTTTGGCCCAAACTGTTTAGAAGGCCCATGTCTATTTTTATCTTTTGTTTAGATACACTATAAGTATTGGTTTTTGTTTTCAGTAGAAGGACTTTTGGCATTTGATAAAATTTAATGAGAGTTTCTCTCTGAGTTCCTTGTTGAACCAATCTCAGACTTATCAAGGTAATCCTTGTGGCGTCTACCTTGACTTATCTTCCTTCACCGGAAGTGGCGTCATCCAGAACTCCATAGCCTGTATCAAACGTTCCGCCCCGTAAGGTTCACATCACCTTCCAGAGACAATCAAGTCCATCGGCATGCGGAGACCATCATGGTCATCTGCTACATTTCGAAGAAGACAATGTCTTTAGTCATTGTATGATTTCAAAAGGCAACAATGACCTTCATTTACATTTTGAAGATGATAATGTCTTCAGTCATTGCATACCTTGAAAAGGAGACAATGCTTTCATTTACATTTCGAAGATGACAATGTCTTCAGTCATTGCAGGCTTTCAAAAGGTGAAAATGACCTTCATTTACATTTCGAAGACAACAATGTCTTCAGTCATTGCATGCTTTCAAAAGGAGACAATGACCTTCATTTACATTTCGAAGAAGACAATGTTTTTAGTCATTGCATGCTTTCAAAAGGCGAGAATGACATTCATTTACATTTCGTAGACGAGAATGTCTTCAGTCATTGCATGCTTTCTGCCGCAACCTACCCTTCGGTGGGAGGGCGACGCGGGGCTCACGGGTGCGTCTTCCATGGGAGGAAAATGCGCGGAGTCGCCACCAACGTTTATTCGAGGAAAACGTCGGAAAAATCGGAAAAGGTGTGGTCTACGAACTTTAAGTGTGAAAGGTTCGGGAGTTGTATTTACTTACGGGGAAGGTATTAGCACCCCACGCGTCCATCACAAGGGACGACATCCTTTAATCAAGTGTGCAAACATGACTTCAATTTGTTTTATTTTCCCTTTTACGTTTTTTATGTCTTCTTATGCCTTTTTATTTTTTATCTTTTTGTGGTCGACAAGGGTGTTTCCCTTGTTCCTACGTATTCCTTAATTGTTATAAGGAAATCAGACCTACGTAGTTCTTTGAGAACTAAACGTTGGTTAAGTTGTTTTTATCTTTTTTGCAAGATATATTTTGACTGAACAAAAGGTCATTTAAGGCGTTGGACCAACAATCTTTTGATTCTTTTGAAAGGAGAGAAACATTAACGTGTTGGACCATTAACGATCTCTTTGTTTTTGAAATGAGAGAAACGTTAAGGCATTGGATGATTAACGATCTCTTAGGGTGGTCGACAAAAGCGGGGCTTTTGCTCCTACATATCCTCAATTTGTGATGAGGAAATCAAACCTACGTAGTTATTGCAAAAGCGGTAAAGTTACATGTTGATTTTATGCTTTTGAACGGTCCATGTTAACCAATAAAAGCAAAGAAAACCGTTTTAAGGCGTTTGGACCTTAAAACGGTTTTTAGTGATTTTTGCGGACAAAGCTGGATTTGTGAGTTGATTTTAGCCTTAGTTTAACTTTGGTTGTTAGTCAATTCATTCAAGGAAACTTCCAAAGAAAAACGTCCGATTGATTTTTTTTATTATTTAATTCAAAGATATTTTGATTATTTTATTATTATTTTCAAGATATTTTGATTATTTTATTATTATTTTGTCTTTTTTGGTTTAACTGAGGTTACAGCGTGAACGATCGGTTAGATTTTGTTTTAACAATGATTAAACGAGATTACAACACAAATGATCGGTTGAAATTCATTTTATCATTTATTAGGCGAGATAACGGTTTAAACGATCGGTTCAAGCTCGTTAAAAATGGAAGAAAAGAAACCGAAAGTGAACGAAATAAAGATGAAAGCTTAAAAAACAAGAAATGAACTGAAAGTCTCGGATTCGAAAACTTACACGTTGAAGAACGAAGAACAAACGAAGAACGGATGAAGAACGACGGAAAACCTTCACGGATTTGCTCACATAAACGTCTCAGAAGCGTTACGGAAGCACCTCGGCTTGGATTTTCTTCACGGAAACAATTTTTTTCACCCAAAATAGCTGAAATGCATAGCCAAGGGGGTTAGGCATCATTGGAACAGCCTCCCTTCGTCTATTTATAGGAAAAGAGGGAGGAGGTTGCCGCCCAGCTCGCCCAGGCGAGCTGGGTTGCTTCCTCCAGAAGCAACTCTGCTTCGAAACTATTCTGGAAGGTCCGAATACAAAATTTCAAAAATTGCTATTTGCACCACCCTATTTTGATAAGTTCACCCCATTCTTTCGTAATTTACAGAAAAGTTATGGAAGCCTTACGGAAGCATATAGGACTTGACTTTCTTCTTTTTTTCTCTTCCTCTCACCCATATTAAGTGAAATATGCTTATTTAGGGTCATGGGAATTTTACGGAAGCAGTATGGAAGTTTCGAAAGCCATCTTTTAACAAAACAGGAGAGGTGGTTGTCATCCAGCTCGCCCAGGCAAGCTAGGTTGCTTCCACTTAAGCAAGGAAATGCCCAGAATCCTCTAGAAGGGCCCATATTTGATAATTTCTATTTGCACTCCCATTTTACTAAATACACCCCCTTTTGCTTTTTTTCGCTGATTCTTTTTTCATAACTTTACAGATTACTTAACGACACTTATTTTTTTTCCATAATGTCGCGAAACCTTACGGATTGTGCAACAATCCCTTTTTTGACCTTTGGAAGGTTGCAGAACTTTACGGATTGCGCGACAATGCTCCCTTTCGACTTCCGGCATGCCGCAGAACTTCACGGAGTACCTAACAATGGGTGTTAAGGACCTCGAATCGTTCAAGCAAAAGTTGCAGGCTATCAAACAATGGTCCTCGGACAAAATTAGGGTATGACAGTTGCCCCTCTTTACTTATCTTTTATTGGAGATAAATGCGAAGTAATGATAAGACACTAATTTTGTTCGAGCGGAACATCATTCGGCCGGTCAATATCCCGCCTGCGGAACCTGTCATTCAGAAAGAAAAGAAAAGGCATCAGAAGCATCAACAAACTTTAGTGTCTTGAAAACGAAAAAGTTGGACAACCACGACACTTCCCTTCGCCATTGCACCCGATCGTCTCTGCCCAGCAGAGAAGAATCTCGCGCATCGTTGGGCTTGAATGTTTTCAGACGAAGAGAGTAAAAACCTGCAAAATATGAAAATGATCAGCACCGAACGACTAACATCATCCTGATACCATCGAATTCGTTCCTCTCGGTTGACGAAAGGCGCGAATGACCACAAGGTATCTCTGCCTACCACCTGACTCGATGTCCCTGGATGAAAAAGGTGCAGAAGACGATGTCGGTCTCTTCGCGTCAACGGGCTTGTTTGCCCCCTGGTTGACAAAAGGTGCAGGTAACCATAGATAATCCCGCGAGTCACCTGACTTCACGGGTCAGGACGACAAAAGGTGCAGGAGACAATGTTAGTCTCTTCGCATCAACGGGCTCGTTTGCCCCCTGGTTGACAAAAGGTGCAGATAACAATAAGGTAACCCTGCATTTCACCCGACTTCACGGGTTGTCGCAACCTACCCTTCGGCGGGAGGGCGACGCGAGACTCGCGGGAGGCGTGTTCCACGAAAGGAATACGCGCGGAGTCGCCACCAACGTTTATTTGAGGAAACGTCGGAAAAACCGGAAAAGACGCGATCTACGAACTTTTAAGTGAAAGGTTCGGGAGTTGTATTTACGCACGGGGAAGGTATTAGCACCCCACACGTCCGCCCCAAGGGACGGCAGCCTTTAATCGAATGTGCAAACATGACTTTGATTTTTACGTTCCTTTTTATGTCCTTATATCCTTTTATACCTTTTTATATTTTCCCCTTTTTTTGTGGTCGACAAGGGTGTTTCCCTTTGCTCCTACGTATTCCTCAATTTGGGATGAGAAAATCAGACCTACGTAGTTCTTTTTTTATCAAGTGATCTTTTTTACTTTAAGAGGTGATCATTTAAGGCGTTGGACTTTAAAAATGATCCATTTTACTTAGTGAGGAAATGAAATGACAAACTTCAAAAGCCTATTTTATGGATGAGCTTGACTAGGCGAATTGATTTTAGCCTTTTAGTTTCACTTAGTTATTATCAATTCGATTAAGAATGAGAATCCCAAAGAGAAAACGTCCACTTGATTTTCCGCTTTATTTTACTAAAAGATGTCTTTTGATTATTATATTATTTTTTACCTCTTTTGATTTCCAACGTGGTTACGGCACGACCGAACGGTCGGAATTTATTTAACCGAAGTTAATGGATAATACAATTCAAACGTTCGGTGGAAATTTATTTTATTTTTAAGTTAAGTGAGAAATGACTTAAGTAAAATGGCTTAAGCACGTCAACAGGGGGTATAAAAAGTAAACAAAACGAAATAAAAAGCAACCGCCTTCTGGAGGAATATT